>NC_051234.1:16207480-16507480 GCF_015220715.1 Pygocentrus nattereri | reverse complement strand
AAACCTCTCTGCCAGCACCAATTTACTAAATTACCAAAAATCGCCCCCGAGTGTTTATTCCTATCCAAAGGTTATCTTTTGACTTTTCTCTTTTCTTTTCTTTCAGCCCCGTTATTTGGCTACAAGTGAAAAACATTTGCTCAGTGATAACCATCTGACCGATAGTTATGCATATCACATCAGAGCTGAACGGAGCGAGTTGAGCCTGAAAGTGACGTTATTGTCTTTCTGCTTTCTGATGTGGAATCTAAAGTGTAGAAGGACGAATGAACACAGCTTGTGGATTAAAAAGAGTAAAGCTAATGTTGCTAGTGGTTCTATACAGCCTAAGTGGTTAAAGTAAATGTATTTCCATTTAAATTTGTTTCCATGGTACATGATATGAGGAAATACCTTTCAGACAAGCCATGTTCCAATAGCAATGAGCCTATAAACTTGTTGAACAAGACACAGAGCTCAAAATATGCTCACTGAAAGTATTGTAAGAGATGCAATTTCTTATATATTCAGGATAAAACTTCATTTTTACTTAATTTGCAACTCAATATAAAAATATGATTCTAGGAAGCTATTTTCTAGCAGGTTCAGTCCTTCTTTCAGTAAAAAACTTTCACATTATGTAGAATTTTAAACATTAAATTGGTTCTTCTTCACAAAACTGTACACTTTTAAGCCAAAATATTATGACCATAATGCACAATATGTTGCTGGACCCCCGCACGCCACCAAAACAGTTCGAACCTACTGAGGCATGGACTGTACAAGACCTCTAACAGTACCCTGTGGTATCTGGCACCAGGATGTTAGCAGCAGATCCTTAAAGTCGCTAGTCAAGCTGCTGTGGATTGGACTTCTTGTTCCACTACATTCCAGAGATGCTCTACCAGACTAAGATGGGACTAGGGAAATTGGGTAGGTCAGAGCAACACTTTGAACTCCTCATGTTCCTCACACCATTCACACTAGGACCCAGGGTTTCCCAGCAAAACAATTCTTGTCTTTTTACCACAGTGCATTCTGGTGCAATCGCTCACCAATGTAAATGGTAAAATCATAAAACTGCAACTCATCATACAAAGCAACCTTCTTTCATTGCTCCAAGGTCCAGTTCATGCCCATATGAGTTCTTTCCTCAGTGGACGGAGGTTAGCTTGACCACTCTGACCGGTCTCCAACTATGCAGCCCTATATGCACTGTGTGCTCCTCCCATAACCATGATAAAAACATCTGTAACTTGTGCCTCAGTAGCCCTTCTATTGGTTCAGACCAAATGGGATAGAGTTTATTGTCCTCATATGTTGATGAGCCTTTGGTACCAAACACCCCCTCGCCAGTTGATGGTTGGACCACTGTCAGTGGGTACTCATTGCAGCTGAGCAGGAGAGGTTTTGGAGTTGCTCTGACAATTTGTCCCTTGTCAAAGAATCTCATCTCTTCACGCCTGTCCATTTCTCCCACATCCAATACGTCAACTACGAGAACCAACCATTACTATCTAATATGTACCACTGTTACGAGACAATCAATATCACTCTTTTCATCTGTCAAAATGTTTTGGCTGATGTGAATATTTTTCATTAAAGTATCTACTGAAAGGCTCTTTAGGGATCCAACTGCTGGTCTTCTATGGGATTACTCCCAAGAACCCTATTTGGCACCTTTACTTTTAAGCCTATAATTAACCTTGACTTTTACAAATAGGCAAAGACCCACCTGATTTTCAAAGAGCCTGGCAGTCTAACAATCTGGATGCACTTTTGTACTGACACTTTTCTGAGTGGCATATTTGAATTAATCCTGGATTGGTATGAATTGAATACATCTACATATTTTGAAAAGGGAAAGATGTTGGAGTGACAGAAACAAACAGAAAGATGGATTCAGGCCACGGCTTTAAAAGTGATGGCAGTGTGTTTGGACTTGTCGGCATGCATTAGAATGAATCTGCATTGCAGTGATGAGAGAGAATACTCTGTGATGATCAATAGTGGAATATGCATTACGGACTGGAGCTCAGGAGGAGGCATGCATATCCATCTCCACTACACACACAGTCTGACATGTATTTCAGAGCTCTGCATTTCAGTGAAAATTCACTTGTGGAGCATTGTTCTTTTGTGTGGAGAAAAATGCGGCTAAAGTGGGGTTTGCCCTTAGCTAAGCCACGGTGCTCGCTAGCCAAGCCCCACACAAATGTGGCCACACAGTCTGTGTGGTGCAACAAAGGCAGCATAAAAGTGTTCACAGTTGTGCCCTAATCAGCAGACACAGACTTGGTGTCCAAAGTTTACTTCTTTAGGTCTGATCTGTAGCTACAAGGCTAATGTAGCTAATGAGTAATGTAAGTTTACACCTCACAAATTAGCCTTAAACAATTCAAGTAGTTTTAATGTACATGTAGCTAACAAGTAATAGAAGCTATTATCAAACATGGTAACACCATATTACATACTGTTATCCACAAAAATGGACAAATGCTGTAAGCACAGACAAAATTTACCTGCAAAGATTGCTGTTAAAGCTGCTAAAGTCATAAGCCAAAGTTTGCCTCCTGGTGAAATTAAATGTTTTTTTTTATTTATTTTCTAAGTGAAAATAAACACAAAAGCTCTACAGCACACTTTAATGCACAATTAGTGCTTATTTGGTTAATTTAAGGGGAAAAAACATAAAACATGGTTTATGCAAAGTTATAGCACATTTTATATTTTATGTTACATTTTTTTCCAATTTGTTAAAACAAAATAGAAATTGTGCAAAAAATATGCAGGAAATGTCACATTTAAATAGCCTCTGTAGAGGAAGTGTTGACATTTTCATTTAGAACACTAACAAAACATATTTTTTGACCAGGGGTCTTCAAACGTTTGCATACACCTATATGCAACGTATTTTAGTTCATTAAAGGGGTAACAATATGTCATAAAGTATCAGAAACCCCAAAACCAAGTATTATGAATGACAATTTAGGTATGCAGTTTGCACAGTTCTACTTCATTTTACTTGTTAGCTACATTTCTTTTGTAGCTCCAGTGCAAAACATAGGAGGACACTATGCCCACCAAACATGTCTATTTGGGCATGAGAGGAAAATACTGTACATTTGTAATTTTTTCATTTAAGCACCAAACTATCACTTCAAGTGGGATTCAGTGAAGGGGCCTAGGTGAGAACAACAGATTTGGAAGGTGAGCCCTCACCTCCCAGCAGTATGGTGTTCAGGCCCTGAGGAAACGTGTGACAGGCCAGGTCACGTGACCTGCAAGGGGCAGATGAGGAGGTGATGACAGGTCTTCTACCTCGCGACCCTGTGAAAACCGATGCCACGGGAAACTGGGCCCAGATTAAAATCCCCCTGCCCAACCCCTCCAATCCCTCCCACATGCTTTATTATTCAATAAACAGACAGGGAGACCAGTGTGAAAGGGAAATATATGCTCTTTTGGGTTACAGAAGAGAGAGTGTCTGTCTCTCCTGGAGCCATTTTCCCCAACAGACGCCGTCCCCAAAGTCCCTGTGGAAGACCACCCTTCAGCCATGCCCGAAGATACGCACACATACATACTGTGAGGAGGTGTTGAGGAGTGGGATTACCCACATGGCCCAAAGGGAGAAGACACACACACAAACACACAGAAATTACCCACACACAGACCTACTGGCATGGCCTCAATTTGTATTCCTTTCACACTCGCACATATTAGGAAACTTGTGTTTCAAATGAGGCCTGTAATACTGTTATGGCCATATCAAGTCATAACTGCAGATATAGCAGTTTAGGCTATATTTATGAAGTGTGTGTATGTGCACATGTTAACATATCCTCTACAGAAAATAAACTCAAAGATATCTGCAAATTTACATTCACAGCACAATTTCTATTTATTTGCTCAATTTGAACAAACTGGAAACAATAAAACATGTATAAAATGTGCCATAACTTTTGTGTTTATTTTTATGTTAAAAATAATATGTTAAATAAACAGCAAATAAACAGTAGTTGTGCTTTAAAATATGCAGACATGTGTAGAGAATGTGCACTTTTCTCACTTAGAAATCAACAAAACTGCACTGTATTGTTTTCTATTCTATTCTATTCTATTCTATTCTATTCTATTCTATTCTATTCTATCTACAACACAGATTTAAACTTATTTTTTGGATGCTATATAAAAAATGAGGAAATTTCAGATTCAGATAGCATTTACAAAATGTAAATATACGGATGCTATAAATGTTAATGATCTACACCAACTAGCTACACCACACTTCTTTTTAAAATCAACCAAACACATTTCCTAGCAGTATTTTCAGCACCATAGATTTTATTAGTGTATAGATGCACAGTGGAGACAATACTCTGCTTGAACATTCCTTCTACTGGTCACATCCAATAAAATACTAGCCATTTCTAAATACAAAAACAATTTTAAATTGTATTTGCAGTATATATGAAAAATGTTGTTCTAAAAACACATTATAGACCACTTTTAAGATTTTTTTGTCTTGACACACATTGTTGGGAGTGGTTTTGCACAATAAAGAATTATTATTAAAGAAAATGTTTTCCTCTATGTATCAGCTGTGTTCAATAGCTCTATTCTAAATTGTTTCAAGTGAACATACAGCATCTTGTAATGAAACTCTTCATATATACAGTATATAGCGGTACTGGGGGAAAAGTCTTAAAGACCTGTTTTACAAACAGAGATGTTTACCTATGTCATTTCCCTTGTAACTTACATATATATATGTAATCATTTTCTAAGCTAACAAGAAATAATTTTGCCCTGTTAGTTTTATAAAATGAAATGAGTAGTTTTTGTAAAAAGCAATTAGGTCAGGACCAAATTTTGGACCCCACATGGTAGGTTCATCTGTAGTCAAGACACTTGTGTCCTGAAAATATACAAAAACAAAAATACACACACACAGTTTTCTCTTTGAAGTCTTTCTCACCTCTGTGCTGGTGTCCAGTCATCCTCCTTCCTCTCGGCCATACACCTGCTCAGCTTCCCCAGAGGCATTATGGGAGTTCCAAAGCCTCCTGGGATATCCCACCCAACTGGCTGCCATTCAGAGGCCTTTTGTCAAAAGCATACCAACATGGCTAACAAACACAAGACATTTAAACACACAAGCACACACAAACACACAAAAAGTCCCCCCACCACCCCACCCCACGCCCAAAGCCTCAACTGCCAATATTATGAATGCTGGCTTATGGCTGGCAGTCAATTTACTTCCTCTAATGAGTGCAGAACAATACTGTCAGTCAAAGTGCTGCATCTCTGCTCAGTAAATAATTCTCATTATATTTCACACACTGATCCAGGAGTCACTTTAATAATAAGACAAAACTGAAATGCTATTAATATCAGGCTGTCAATGAAGGCCTCGGATAATTGGCTGCCTGCTGCATGGGATGTTTTGCCGTTTATGTTTAATTTACATATCGCTGGTAAATTACGTTTCAGAAACGAACAGAATTAAGTACAGTGTACTGACTGAGGTTATGTAAGCTTGATAATGGAGTGAAATTGGCAATTTAAGAAGAAATTAAATAATACACATATAGAGTTTGTTTGCTGTAATGTCACATGTTTCACTTGGATATTTATCTTTTTTTAATTTTTTAATCTCTTTGAAACACCACTTCTTTCATAACAACATCTGTTATGATACACAAAAGTTAAATTAACATTTTGTAATGGCAGGAGTCACAAATCTATGGAGTCCCACTGGTGATATCCTGTATAAATAAAAAAATAATGTGTGGCCATGCCTTATTAACATGTGGGAACGAGATACTAATGCAGGGCTACAACTTAGTAAGGTGTGGGAACGAGATCCTTGCTTACTAAGTTATGGCCATACATTAGGATCTCATTCCCATGTCTTGCTAATTCATAGCCACACATTATTTTTATTTATACAGGATGTCACCATCAGGGCTCTGCACAAATCACTAATACTCACATACAAGCAGTATTTGTGATTCAGATTGAGATCCTTGCACCTTTTCCGTCCATTTATAGGAGAGTGAGGTGATGTGAAGTGTCAGTGTTTCAGTGTCCTAGTCTGTGTATGAGAGACAGAGAGAGAGTGTGAGAGAGAGTGTGTGAGAGAGAGAGAGAGAGAGAGAGAGAGAGAGAGAGAGACATGATAGTCTATGCAGTGGTGGTGGCCAGGAGAGGGCAGGCATACTGTATTTAATCCTGTCTAAATTCATTTGGTATGACTGTTGAGTTGTCCGCCTGTGTGTGACTGTAGGTGGGACGAGGGAGCAAGACGACAGGGAGAGAAAGAGAGAGTGAGAGAGCGAGAGAGAGAGAGAAAGAGAGATAGAGAGTGGTAAGAGGATGCATGTTCAGCTAGCAATCACTGGATTTAAAAAAAAAAAGGATATAGTATTTTTATATGCACTGGTGCTATTAATGTTAAATATCTTTGCTTATGAGATGCACCACAACACACAAAGCTAACATGTCCCGTTTAATAACGACCAATCACAATGCTTGATAGTACACTACATATTGGGTACCTACATGGACATCCCTGTGAGTTTGTGCGTCTACCATTTCATGGCTGAGCTGTTGCCCCTAGATGCTTCCCTTTCACATTGATAGCGCTTACAGTTGATCAGGGCAGATGTAGCTTGGTTTAAATTGACAAACCAGAAAAGGTGGCATCCTATGACAGCATGTTTAAAGTGACTGTCCTCTTCAGTATGACCCATTCTTCTGGAGACTACATTGCTGTGTGTTTGATTTTATACACCTGTGATCAATGCGTGTAAACACCTGAACTCCATATGGGTGTCTGCATAATTTCGGCCTTATGCTTGTACTTTCCTTCTACTGGTCATGTTAAATATAATAAACTATTTAAGTCTTTCATTGCTTGGTGGAATATAGTATCCAGACATCTCTTATTATTACAACCACGCACATATATTGTGTAACAAAGTAAACAAACAGACAAAGTAAACTTCAGTGTGCTGCTGCACTGGTTGCTGCACTTGCCACTGCAAAAGCTACTTTGATGAAATAGGAAGGTCTGTATGTTTCGTATGCTTGTTTGTATGTTTGGTATGCTGCTATGTTTGAAGTTTCAGCAGTGGGCTAATTCCCCTCTGTTCACTGCTGCATTGTTGAGGCCCAGTATCAAACAACCCACTGCCCAGTGGTTGGGAACTTCTGCCTTGCACCCAGCACAATCACTTTACAGGGGAAGCTACAGGCTCTAAGTCATGATTATTATGCTAAAGGCATATATTGAAGTCTAGTTGATGGCCAGTTGGTTAAGAAACAAATATAGGGACTCTGTTGTGCAAAGCATGGGAAATATGCCTGAACTGAAACATACCACATGAGTTGTGAAAAGAACTACATCAAGTCATCACTTGTTTAACTGCATTGTATCATGTTGTTTAAAAAATGAAGACACACACTGTGAATGTAGTTAGATGATGCAGACCAACCCACCCCAAAACTGTACCTGTTTTTCTTCTGCTACACACTCACGTAGCACTGCCTTTGTGCAAAGTAACATTTTTATCTTCTTTGTTTCTTATTCTTATTTAATGTTTATATGCTACACTGACATAACCAAGATGGCCAGTTAGTAATAAAATGAAGACTGACGAAATATTTTATCTTAAACCAAACATAACTTGTTTGGTTTAAGATAAAACTGTTGACCCAGAGTCAAGATACAAACGCTAATGCTTGCTAAGTAAGGTCAGCATTTCTCACTACCCACCTGCTCAGATACATCCTTATCCTCCTTGAGTCACTTTTTAATTGCCACTTTTGTTTTCTTGCAGTTCTTTCTATTACTGTCCATCTTTATATGAGTCATATATAAAAATGACTACATCAGCAATGCAAGCAAAGTATTAAACTCTGTAGAGCACTGTGTGTTGTGACAGCCAGATTCATGCTGTAGTGCTGAATTCGACACGCTAATCTTTCGAGGCTGTGTGTTAACTTCTTATTCAAATTTTTGGTCCACCTTGAACACTGCAGCAGTAACACACTAGTGCCAGCTCATGCATCTGAACATCACTGCTGAAAGAAGAAATGAGAAAGAGAAGCTAACTTCAGCTTCATCTTATCTCTATCCACTGTATGAAACTCAGCAAACTAGGGGTGCTAGTTTAACCCTCTACATTACTCCGAATATGTGCTTGGATGTCATTTTAAAGTTTGTCTGAGTGTTTTCATGCTTATATGTGTGACTTTATACATTAGCTCTCAATAAAAGGCCCAAAATGCTACAGGCCCACCTGGAATTCTCTTGACTCCAGCATTTGAGTGATCCAATGCAAAAGACTACTGAGAACATTTATTTCCACCTGAGACAAGCAGATAATGTGCCTCTCTGTCTCTCTTTGAGCATCATTCCTGCACCCTGTTTTAGAAAAGCCCACTGGGGCAGATGAGTGAAGCACCCATCCTCCGCTACTGCAGCTCCTAACCCCGCCATTAATTACCACCAACCCTTAGAGGACATTAAGAGGCAAATTTAATAATAGAAAGGTGTGTGTGTGTGTGTGTGTGTCTGTCTGTCTGTGTGCGTGTGCGTGTGTGCGCGCACGTGTGTGTGTGTGTGTGTGTGTGTAATTATTGTTGTTCATCTAAGCATCTTTTGAAGTGCCTTTGTTGGTTGACAGCTGTCTTGAGTTTGGCCAGATAACAACAGCAAACAGACATATAGCATAAACTCTTATGTACCCTAGAGGTGGGAGTTATACTAAATACTGGTATGTTGTCCTGTATTATGGATTTAACTATATTGTGGATTTTGTGTATACCACACATAGCCCTATTTTGTTTGGCTTCATAGTTTCCAAGCTTAAGGCAAGATACCATAGATAAATATGGTCATTTTTATAAAACAATAGAATCACACTGGATCTTTGTGAGATGATAACTGATATTCTTACAGTTTTCATATAATGAAATATAATGTCTAAAAATTCCATATAATTTATAAAACACACACTAGGTAATGGATTTTAAAGAATAGATTGTTGTAACTGTTTTATTATTGTATTGCACTCTTATTAAAAGATTGTTTGGTCGGTCAAAATGTAGCATAAATGACATTTTAAGAAATTCTTCTGTAATATCCTTCAGAATTGGGTTAGGAACAAACATTTTAGGAAAGCAAAGATTCTATAAAATTAATTTTTGGTTCTGAATGTAAATATAATCTGAATTTGTGAAAAAAGATTTTAATGAAGGCTTAATCACAAAAATGTCTCTAACAAAAAACATAAAAACACTGCCACTAATAGTGCACAATTTTTGAGCTGTAACTAGGTAATGCAGTTCCAGTTCTTAACACTTAAACAGGCCATAGCTAACTGCTGGGAAATACAGTTACATTTTTTTATTACAGTTGAATTTACTTACAGGTTACAAGATAAGACATGTTATAGACACAGTTTATTTAAAAATCTGAAAAATCACTAATCAGAAAAAAGATTTTAATAATAATTTCTATAAAGAATAGGTAGAAAAGGTAGAAACAGTTAGTGATGAATATAGTGTAACAACAAAGTGACTCACATGTCATCCCTTCACTCACTTGCAATGTGGTTATCAACATTTTTAGGTTGGTGGTGAATGATTTGCTTGCTAAACCGGCAAAAATATGTAATATTAAAAAAAATGAAGATAGGTATATGTTTGTATAGGTATATTATTTACTTGAAATCAGTCTTTTTCATTTACACCCAAAAAACAAGCTTAAGGTAGGTCTCTTGTAGATAACATAGTAAGATGTTATGGAAACAATGAAACAAATCTATTGTCATATATAGGGCCCAGTGTCTTTTACTGTTATACCTCCAGTGCTGATGTTGGGCAATAATGGAATCAAATCAAGTTAAAATAGCACAGCTTCATACAGTGTTTCTTTTGGGAATCATAATAAAGCTCTAACACAAGAGGCCTTTATTACGACTCAATTAAGAGAAAAAGCCACCGGACTCAACAGTGGAGGAGAGATGAAAGACTGTCACACTGATGAAAATGTCCTCCTCTGACTGAATGCTGTTGCTTTTCTGTCTCCGTGGTGCACATTTTAACATCATGATACATGATACTCATCACAATAGACATTTTCAAGATATACAATAAGTATTAGGACATTTTTATTAGGACATTAGTTGTTAATATTATCTATAGTACAATGATTTTACACTTACACTTATAAGCTGCCCCAGCATACTACTGTATGCCCATTTACCTCATGTTTATCAGAAGAATGAATGTCAGATGGTCTTTTCATGTCAGATGGTGTTTTCAACTTTTTAGTATGTTATCTATAAGAGATCTACCTCAAGCATGATTTTTTTCTAAATAAAAAAATGTAAATGTGTTTATAGTTTTAGCCTGCAAAGGTGAGATTATTTGTCCATTACCAAAAAAAAAATATGTTGATAACTGTTTCGCGAATGATGGAAGGGATGGCATGTAAGTAGTAACGCACAAAATAAACCTGTTACACTTCCTTATTTATCCCAAACTGTCTTGGACTTGGCCTTCAATCCATTTCAGTGGCCCTACAATACATGTTATGGAGTGCCTAACTACAGTATATTAAATTGCCTGAATATAAGTAAGTGGATGTGCTTGGCCCACTTCTCAACTCCCTCTCTCAGAGCGTCAATGTTAGCGATTCTCCGCGGGTTCTGGATCAGCGCTCTAGCAGGTATCTCGGGCTATCAAAGTCCATCACTTCAAGTCTCTCACTTTGCAGGTTCCTTTTGTTCTCCTTGGCCTGTTCTCCAGGGGCAAGCAGAAGCAGAGGCTCTGGGTGCTCTGCATGGCTCACGGCTATGCAGAGACGCTCTGCTGGGAAATGGAGGCTTTCAAATTGAACTGAGCTTAGGACGAAAAAAGTGGGGGGGAGGGGTAGTAAAGGTTTACAGTGGGGGGAATCAGTACTTTTAGAGGAAGAGAGAGAGAGAGATAGAGAGAGAGAGAGAGAGAGAGAGAGAGAGAGAGAGAGAGAGAGAGAGAGAGAGAGAGATAGAGAGATAGAGAGAGAGAGAGAGAGAGAGAGAAGAGAGAGATATGGTTTTGGGAGTTGAACATGGTCATTAGAATTCTGTGCCTTTTGTCTCCTCCTACTTCAGTCTTCCTATTATGAAAGCACTGTGTTATCACAAACAACTGGACACAAACACACACACACACATATAAACCAACACATTGTTTATTATGTTATGGGGATTTTCCATTGATCTATTAACAACTTTATTTGAGATCTCCATGGATATGTTTAATGCTGGTGCTTAATTCTAATCTGGGAGACAGACTCCTCTAGTGTACTTTTAATTAAATCCATGGCAACTGCCAAATTAACCAAATGCACTAAAGTAAGCTATTCACTGAAGGATAAGTGATGTTATCGAGTGTACATAAAATTCAAATTCAACACACAGGAAAAACATCAAATTAGCTCACATTTTAGCAAAGATAGTGGCTGAAAGCAGCTAGTCAAATTCACGCAGGCCCATAACTACACTATTTTTCCTGGCCGTTGTAGCTGTCCATTCTGCCATCATTGCAAAAAGTTTTTTTTTTTTTGGCACAGTGACCGAGAAGAACCACTTTGATTTCTTATTAAAGAACCTTTTTTATACAAATAAGATGTGTGACCTTTTTGAAATTTAAACAAGCTACATAATGTTGAAGTTGCATACCAATTAAAGAGAGCTCACTTACAAACTTTCACAGCCATCACAGTCACATACACTCATCTCGCTTACACACATACACACACATTTGCCACCATGGAGACCCCCAGCTCAAAGCCTGTAGGATGATTTGATTTGCAGTGATATCTGAAAACGGCCTCGTCATGCTAACGAGATTAGAGCGAGTGCTTGTCTGTTTCCTGCACCGTGAATTTGCTGCCTGATTAAAACCAGCTCTGCTCCAGAGCAAGCCTTGGCCACCGGGATGGTTGCCAGGTAACTAGACGCGACTCTGGCTTGATAGGGCAACATCAGTAAATGGCTAAAATTTCAACACACCTTATCAATAATAAACAATGTGTAACATAACAATCAAATCAGTAGTATATTGCATTGTTCATAAATATACTGATCTTCCAAGCCTCCATCTCTGTTCCCTCTGTATCGTTCCTACTTATAATATATCAGTTTAGATATTCCTTATTCTATCTCCTCTTATAGAACACTAATGTTGTTTATGAGCTAATTCCTGACAGCTGGTAAAGATCCTCACTATGAGCAATGCCACAAAACTATTCATTGCATGCCAAGGAGCCTAAACTTCCATTTTTCCACAGGAAAAGTTCCATATTAATGCTTCATTCCGATTCTCAGTTTATTCAATAGGATTATGTATGCATGGGAGCTCTAATGAGGATTTAAAAATGCAATTATTGCTTAAGCAAAAAATGCGACTTTTTGATAAATGTTTCTATTAGCTAATAAATGGAGAATCAACAGACTTAGAAAACTGCTTTATCCGGGGCTTGAAATTAGCCCATCAATCATTCGAGAGTTTGTTAACTATTCACCCCCCTCACCACCCCACCCATCACTGGAGGTCTGTGTATAACGGAGAGAGGGGGTACCTGAGGACAAATTGGGGATTTGAGGATGCTTATTCAGGCAAAACCCTTGAAAAAATGTTTTGTCTTTTTTTTTTAATAATTTGAAAACAAATGGATTTTGATTACTGATCATACCCTCTACTCCTGAGGCCAGAGACTGGATGAGGTAAATAAAGGCCTCTGGGGACACACTGTCTCTAAGTGCTTGTATATATTTGATGAGCTGACTGATTGCGTTTCCAGTGATGTTTATAACAGGCAAGCATATATGTGTCCGGTCTCTGCATTGATCGAAGAGGTCTAGCCACTTGGCCAGCTTTATTACAATGTTATTGACTTAATATTGACCTTAATTTTTGTGATATACCATGAAAGGGCTCTTTGTATGCGTAGCATCAAAAGACTGAATATTTGGAGACAGTAATGATTCACTGTGACAATACAGTCTATTTCAGCACTTTGGAAGAGTCAGAGACCACCATTCATTTATTTAATTTCCAGTCAAAATGGCCATTAATTTAATAAAGGAGCAAAACAAGAGAAAACATATGTTTGACAGAAAATCTAACAAAAGCTTCAACAAATAAACAAAGTATTGTGTATTTCAAAATTGAGTGTGTCCAATTATTAGTCTTTCAAAATGGTGCTACAAACACTGTAAGAGATATTAAATGACAAAAATATTTGCATTAATTTACTAAATGCTTCAAACACACTTTTGTTAGAGATTCAAAAATAGCAATCATTTGAACCTTTGCAAATCTATTTCAGGTAAGTATGAAATAATATTAGGTTTTATGTGATGGCATGAGGGAAAAAATCTTGTTATATTTTTGTTCATGCTCCAATTTAAGAATGGAAAACGCTCAAGGCCATTTGTGAATTATTGAATTTAAAATCATTTTAAAATTGGCAACTGGCAAGAGACAGCGCGTGTGACTTCTTTAGACTGCAGTTAAGCACCGACCTAACACAGCAATGGCGCCTTGATAAGCACCTTTACAAATGCACAGATTGAGAACAAACAACAAGCAGTGAGGAAACGTTCATGTAGAAATGTACCTCGAGATTGAAATCAGAAAAACTCAAAAATCTGATTTCAAGCTAAGGTCATAGCTGAAAGCCAGGCTTATGTCACTGTCACTGTCACTATTTCCCCAGGCCACTCTGGATCTCTACACTGCCTCCTTTCATTTCTGTGTGCCCAGCCGTTGCAGCCAATGCCATATAATGTCTGGCGCTCAATGAGCACAAGTCCCTAATTGGTGGCCCCCAAATTGTGTTTTATTTTGCTTCTGAGTTTTGAAATATAATCAGTTTGCCTAATTTTATTGCGTTTCCTAATGATGCTTGCCCTGAGCAATTGTACTGTGTAAGCCTTAGCAAACGGTGCGTGTCAGCTAGCAAGATTAATCTTGATTACTTTAGCCCTTGATGAAGTAGTGTACAATAATACTGTAATTGGGGAATATTGCAGTAGAAGAAGGTGATAGATAGACAGTGCAATAGATGTTCGAATTCCGCTGGTAATTGTCATACTATTTATGCGATTAGCGCAAATACGCTTCAACAGTCTATGAGGTTGAAACATAGAAGCAAACAAGTAAACACTGATTAATGACCTACTCTGCTGATTACCTAGTTATTTTGGTATGTGCGCAAGGTTGGCAAAGAGCCTGGAACTGGCAGGCTGGATTTATAAAGACGACATATATAAGCAGCTAACAGTCCCAAAGGGCACATGCTAACATGCTAATCACACTAAACTTGCTACAGCAGCGTAAATGGCCAATATTACTAAACAACTGTTCAAGGAAGATTTGCACTAACAAGCTTGATTGATATGCATGCTAAAGGGCTTGGGTATTTGCTGTAATTTCAGCACCAGGCACGACTGCATGCAGAATATTGTGGAGATTTTTCACATTTCATCAAGCAAATCAGCTAGCACAGGTTTATTTGCTGTGGAGACATAATACAGGGGTCTTGAGTGTGGCCACAGCTATCGTGTCATAAAGACTCTGTATGAAGACTGTAGAGTCCTGTTGCTTTCATTAGATGGTCATCCATGGAGGTGTCGTACCGTGAGTAGACATATGCTGAGGCTGGGCTTTCATTAACGCTGACTTATCTCTGGTGCCGCCAACGTTTTGCTGAGTGTTACACAGTGTCTGTGTGGAGGATACTGATTACATCAGACTGTGTGTGTGTGTGTGTGTGTGTGTGTGTGTGTGTGTGTGTGTGTGTGTGTGTGTGTGTGTGTGTGTGTGTGTGTGCGTTCAATATTCTAAGATGCCGGACATTTGCTCTATGCTTCAGACAACCTTATTGATGTTATAATATCATAGGCTTTGTATGATTCACAGACATGGCAGCATGAAAAGAATTGTGATATGTCTTCTTCCATGGCTGTTAATTACTATTTATGTGTTTTTCTATGGCATTAGTAACGATTTAGTAACGATGCTATCTAAATGATTAACATTATGATCTTCAAATTTGACGCTAGGGATAAAAGGAATGCATAAGCAATGGGAAAGTGAAAACAGGGGTTTCCAAAATTGGAATTAAAAAAATATCCTAAAAAAGAAGCCAAGCTTTAAAGCTGTAATAAAAGCTTTACCAGGGATGTGGGAATGAGGGTGCTGTGGGGGCCAAGGGTGCAGCACCTTCACATTTCAAGATTATTTAACTGCTACTAATTATTAACTTTGAAATGCAATAACAGAAAAATATTTGACCTTAATAATTACATATCGTTATTGTCAGAAGAAAACCTCCCCATTTTTGATGTTTCTCAGTTTTTTGACATCATTTGAAAATACTTGTTGGTCTTTACATTGTATGTAAATTTCACAAAGAATGGACCATAAGACACGGACCAAAATGATGTGGAAAAAGTCTGGTTCCATTGACGTCCATTGAAAGTACAGCGATATACACTCACCAGCCACTTTATTAGGTACATCTGTTCAATTGCTTGTTAAAACAAATAGCTAATCCGCCAATCACATGGTCGTAGCTCAATGCATTTAGGCATGTAGAGGTGGTCAAGACAACTTGCTGAAGTGCAAACCGAGCATCAGAATGGGGAAGAAAGGTGATTTAAGTGACCGTGACGTGGTTGTTGGTGCCAGATGGGCTGGTCTGAGTATTTCAGAAACTGCTGATCTACTGGGCTTTTCACACACAACCATATCTAGGGTTTACAGAGAAAGGTCCGAAAAAGAGAAATTATCCAGTGAGTGGCAGTTGTGTGGACGAAAAATGCCTTGTTGATGTGAGAGGTCAGAGGAGAATGGACAGACTGGTCCGAGACGACAGAAAGGCAACAGTAACTCCAATAACCAACTAAAATCTCTGAGGAATGTTTCCAACACCTCGTTGAAAGTATGTCATGAAGAATTAAGGCAGTGAAGGCAAACGGGAGTCCAACCTTTTACTAGCAAGGTACCTAATAAAGTGGCCTGTGAGTGTATATATATATATATATATATATATATATATATATATATATATCCAGCATGAGACAGCAGAGGCAGCAGAATGTGCATTAGAGGATGCTGTGTTGGTCATATGTGCATGTCTGTCACAACAATATGTTTGATTTCATGTAAATGATCCAAACTAACAATGTCACATCACCTACATTTTGCTAAAAAAGACTTTTTAAATACCAGACTGCACATAGAGCACATAACAATGCTGTTCTGTGGAAAAAAAAAAAGAGTCTAAAATGCTGAAAGTATTCCTTCTGCATTTTTACTATATTAATAGGTTGGTGTGGCCAAAGCTAGCTAACAGGCTAAAAGCTGCTAGTTAGATTCTACAGGATGGCATGATGCACACGATTAGCCTATGCAAGCCCACTAACCAGTCATCATGCCCTACTAAACCCAATATTTTACACAACCTTCTTTTTGGCAATTGTCTGCTGTAAAAAGCTAACATTGATTAAATATGATGTTTAGGGAATGGGAGATGAAGCATATTATTGGTTAATTTATTTTAAACTATTTTCTCTGTCCACTGGTGCACAGTGATGTAATCAAAAATCAGAAGATGAGCAAAAGTCACTACATTTTAAAGGTAGATTGCAAGAATTTTGTCTTTTAAATGAGATGATATGATGAATTGTATTTAATATGATCAAGGACATGAACTGACAAAGTAAAATAGGTCACTTCTGATTTTAGGTTGACATTTTAGCTTACATAATGAATGTGCCAGAATTATTTGCATATTGTTGTCATATTGGATGGTTGCTCACACCAAGAAAACAGTTCTGAATACTTCAACCTAAAGACATCTTTCTGAAAGTTAAAACCAAGCCATTTTTTATTAATGTACTTGCATCCAGAGCCCTATAAAACCAGA
Organism: Pygocentrus nattereri; assembly: GCF_015220715.1. Taxonomy (NCBI): domain Eukaryota; kingdom Metazoa; phylum Chordata; class Actinopteri; order Characiformes; family Serrasalmidae; genus Pygocentrus; species Pygocentrus nattereri. Next base: position 16,490,499 of record NC_051234.1, on the reverse strand, counting down.
GAGAATGCATTTTTATATAAAAACAACAACCCCTTGCCTTTCTTCCAGCTAGTACTGCTGCAGCGAGTGTGTGTGTCGGGTCCGGCTCTGCCCACTGTGGAAATACACCAGGCTGTCAGTGCACTGACACAGAGTCGAATCCATTATGTTCTTTTGAGTTTATTCCCCTGATTTAGAGCAGCAAACTCTGGCCCGGGATGCTCTCCAAGGTTGCTGTCAGGATGAATTTTATGTCCTTGGCTTTTGCATCTTTCTGCAAGCCTGTCACATCCGCTCAGCGCCACCCAGCACACCAGCCAGGACCTCTGGCATGCTGGGTATTATTAGAATATTGATACAGCCCAAATAAGAGAGAGCGGCCAGGAATGGTTTGGTTCTCGGTGGTGGTGGCCAGATTTCAACCCCCCCCATTTTCTCTTTCCTGCTCTTCACTATTAACACAAGAATTGTAGCACCACTCTGATGATGCCAAGCATTTTAATTAGTGATTTTTACAGTCTCATTCGCTCATTAAATTAATTATTAATTAAGCAAAAATATAGGCATGTTTAATGCCTCAATTATCCAAGAGGGGTTTTATAGCGCTTTGGCTTTGGATTCTAGAAAAAGGAGGAGGATGCTGTGATTGACCTCCTTCTCCCTCTCGCTCTCTCTCTTGTACTCCTTCACTTTTCATCCTGTCTTTCTCTTTCTGTGTCAGCTGCTATGAGCTGAATACATTACATGCTGCATGCATGCATACTTCCATGGTGACATTTACTTGAATTAAAGTGTTTCGGATCAACTGGACGGAGAGCTGATGCATATATAATGGCAAAGGTTGCACATATACGTGGTTGTAACATTTCTCTTAGTAAGTGAGCAGTATGCTATTGCCATAATCCAGCATATTTGAGGAAATGGCCTTTAAAATGAGGTTATGGTGCTGCTGCATCCTTCCACTGCCTGAATCCTGAATCTGTAGGCTTTAGAGCATAGCTCACTGCTAAGTATATGAGACAGACAAAATGGTATTTTAAGGTGCAATAATTAAGATTTCCATAGAGCTTTTGTTATTGATAAAATATCAATATCTATGCTAGTTCAGTTCGACTATGAAAACAACTACTAGTTTTTGATGATATGATGATGATGCTATGTTCGAGTGGTGTCAGAAACTTGCAATCAGACATTTTCCCAACTGTGAATTGAACTCGAACAAAGTTGTAGATTATTTCAAAAGTGGGAAGCTTGGGATTCCAGATGATACATGAGTTTACCAGACGTCATGAGATGTCATGAGCTTTAACCTTTTCTACAAGTAAAAAAAAGGAGAAACTTAGCAGTGAGTATAAAAATAATACAACAAAGAAAGAGTGGTGTACATATTCTCCATGCTTTCCATTTTCATGTAGAACCCGACTGAAATGATTAAAATCATGGAGAAGCCCGTTCCTGAAATCCCTCTTCTTCCAATAGTGCCCTATAAATCCCCATCTCTACCTTCCATTTCCCATGACAACCCCCCACCCCTCACCCTATCTCCTCAGTCCTATCTGTCAGTCTTATAACTGTCCGAAAAAATGGACTCTGGCTTTCTGACTCTAAGAAGAATTAGAGAGCATTAGATTTATAAGTAATTATTTGAAAAAATCCTAGCAAAAACTAGCAATTGTTATTGTATGTAGCAGGCTGTTAAATGAACACTCACAAGATCATGCTACTGAAATTGTTTGTGGCCAAGAAAGTCACTGCTGGACATAACATTTTTGATAAAAACTCAAAATAAATACATTTAACCCACCTTCATAGTTCTGTCTGTATTTTGGATTATGCATTGTCTGTCTTTGCTAAATCATGTGAGTTTTGTTTTAGTGGAGTTATTAGAGGTTTAGAGTAAATGAAAGTAAATTACATGAAATTGTAGTATTATTATACTCATGCTCACACAGTTATTTACAATGAAAATGTATTTTTGGTCAAATAAAAAGTGCAACCCCCCCACTCCAATAAAAGTCGTACTGCAGTTGATGCACTTGCTTTATTAGTGACATATTTAATGGATTTTACACGACATTATCAACGTATAGTAAGAATAGTGTGATTTTCATCATTGTATGGCATAACTATCATTTCTCTTCTGCTCATCATATCACATCTCAATATTCCACTGTACCAGAGAGGAAAATAAAATAGTTATTATAAAGCACTGAATGATAGGAAACCATGTTACTGGATGTTCAGAAAGTGGCTTGAAACTGTCCTATGCCAACCTAAATATCAACCCATAGCACATTAGTGCATTCATTTTGCTATAAACATAATCTAGGTGGATGATGGTGGTGTGAATTGGAACGAAGAGGCACAGAGTTGATTATCTGTGAAAGCACATGGGAATGAGAGTGTCTAATTATTTTCCCTTAATGAAGCCAGCATTTTCACAAAGCTTTGGATTAGCTGTTTAATGCACTGTTTACAGAGAAGAATTGTCAACGCCTCACTGTACACGATGCTAGAGCTAAAAACAGGAACAGGCCTATCATATCCCTCACTTACACAGGCATCATTGACATCTGTCCAAACACTATTAGCTCTAGGATTATACCTATTGACATTCTATACTTGCAAAATATCAAGACATAGTTCATTTACTTGGCGTGTGACTGAATAACACATTGTGCTTACAATACAATTTTTGTGATATTAGCAATCAATTTGTAATTACAAAAGCAGGATTTCATTACTGTTGTTTTGTAGCCACATTAACAGTCACCTTGAATCTTTATTTTTTTTCCTGAGAACCAGTATCAGCAGCACACAGCACAAAGAAGTTCTGCATCTAAACTTTCCTCAGACCTTCTTCCGGGCTTGAGTGTAGAACTTCTACTGGCGCTTGTCCGAACAGCAAGCGGTAGCAGAAATGCAAAACTATTTTCAATAATTGATTCTGTACTTTAATTGAGCAGCATGAGTGAATGACATAGCTCATTAGCTCACTCATTAGTTAATTATCGGAGAAGTAGGACAAGTCAATAAAAGTGAAGGCAGTAAATTTCAGTGCTAATTAGCAGCGCTCCCTTGGAGACATATTTAAAGGCAGATTAGTTACCTGAATGTCCCACGACGAAGAGGGTGGAAGGAACAGACAAGAGCACGCTAAGGTTAGCCTCTCATCATCATTAAAACTAGAATGACAATACTTACAGCCCTATTAAATAAGCCTGCCTAAGGAGAATGCCTCTGAGAGCTTGTAAACAGTGCCAAGTAGATGGATGATAGACAAGCAAGGTGAAGAGCTCTGCATGGCAACGGGCCTACGGAGTGGTAAAAGTAGCAGAAAATGAACACAATTAGTATTAATTAACATGCATTGTTCTACTCGTGCGGTGTCTGGTGTGGAAGTGAGTTTTGATCTGCTTTTCTACACTGGGCCTACATTAGGCTTACTTTATGCCTATTCAGTTCCAATAATGTACAAATGGCATAGGTCATTCGTTACAGCCATCTATCTTATGGACCGTTTGTTGTGTCCTGGTGCTAACGTGCTAATAACATCCTTTTTGATAAACGATGTCATGGTGAAAAGCCACTAATGTGAAAATGCCCTCCTCACGGGAGGCGTCTCATACACACAGACACCCACAACCAGATGAAACGAGTATCAAAAACTCCTCTTTTGACATGCAAATGGCCCAATGAGATACTTAACACCTGACATAGACCATGACTGTGTTATTCATCCTTTTTTTAATCAAGCTCCCCTCCTTTTCTTTCTCACTTGCTCTCTCTCTCTCTCAGCTGTTGTGACGGAGCAGTCTGGCAGGTCTCGTCGAGGCCTCAGCCATGTGTCGCTCCCGTGCAGGAAGTAGCAGAAGGCTGCCTTTATTTACCTCTTACGGTCCCACCGTGTCATCTGCTTAATCATGTGGCTAATGGACAACACAGCCTCGCCTCCTCGCACTGGGCCTCGGCTATAGACCCCCATTCACGCCGCACACAATGGACCGTTTAAGTCATTGCACGCGTCTGAGAGCCTGATATTGTGTCTCTTTTGTTGGAGGCAGTCCTCAGAGACCCGGCCCGTTCCTCCCCTGCAAAAACAAGCATATGCTTCCTCATCCCTGGGTTAAGGAGCCCTGTGTGCAGCTGGACTGTGGTGCGAGACGGCCAGAATCAAAGTGGCCGATTCCCATGATTAATTCAAACGGTTAATGCGCGCATTATCGCTGTTTCAGATATAAGAATTACCAAGACAAATATGTACTCCACTGAATAATTAATCACTTCTCTGGCTGAATTATGCACAAGGACTTCCAACAGGAGGCTCTGCAACCCTGACTAATCCTCTTTATACCTTCGCTCAACCGCTTTTTGCACTCTTTTGTCCCCATTAGAGAGAAAAGGGATTTCGGGTAATGGTGTCTTAACCAGTCCATGTTTGAATAGTTCCAGCTGCTGTTAACTCACTCATATAGTGGAGTGATATCCTTGAGTCGTGCCTTTATCCTGCAGAACATTATTAAACATTACATAAAAGTGAAACTCTTGTCCCCGGCATCTTTTTTCCCCCCAGCTCCTGTTTCTTTAAAAGATTAAGCAGGGTCATTAAGGACACGCGGAGGTTCGTTACACCATTACGAGCACTGAATTAATCAACAGGGACGCCATTTAATGACATACTTTGCCTGGCTGATTACTTGTGTTCTCGTTAATTACTACGGTTAACTACAGTGCACCTACGAAGCTCCTTACGGTACTTGGCCAGAAATTCGGCTAAGGACACAGCTGCTTTATTTTCTCCTAGAAGCAAATTAAAGGGCATAAAAGAAACAGCTGTGGACAACTCAGCAATCATTAGCCATTAGCCGTCCACGCGCCGAGCAAGGGAACATGAGGGAGCGCCAATAAAACCGGAACGTTCTCGAAAAGTTCTCCATGTTTGTTGGGGTTCCCATGGAGTGTGGGCAATGGGAAGTGAGGGAAAAAAGGCTGATGCCACTAAAACAAACATCATTAGGTCTCTTCCATTTCCTCAAAAAAAGAAAAAGAGAGATAAGAGAGGAGGCAGGGGTCAGGAGGATAGGGGGAGGGCACATGGTCCAAACATGTTCTGTTTAGGAGCAGTACTGGGGCAGAGGAAGGTCAGGCAAGGTTCCTCCTTCTATTGTGGGGTGTCATTCGTCAGACTGAGAGAGCCTGGCTGGGTGATGGGCTGCTAGCCTGAGGGGACAGGTCCTGGGTGTGAGGACCCAGGCTTGATAATGGGGTTAGTGGCTGATGGTTATCAGGAAAATGCCTGAGAAGTTTAATTCCTCTCCCCCTACCTCCTTAAACAGCAATTGGAATTAAGCAGCAGCAAGCAGCTTCCACGGTGAGTAGGTAGGGAGGGCCAAGAATGGTCATTTTAAAGGGTGTTTTTTAATTGCTAGGCTAAATACTTGATGGTCATATGTTTTCCTAAGATTAACCCTTATTAAGCCTCATTATGGAATCAAAATATAATTGCCATTCAAAAAAACAGAAAAACAAAGGTTCATCTCCAAGAAGAACCACATTTGCTTTCCTAATTAATATTTCAATTGATGGCTCTTTAAAAGACCATTTAGTAGATGTACCATTTGGTAGATTTGGTGCAAATGTAAAAAAAAAAAGTAAATAAGCAAATAAATAAAAGTTTAAAAACTCTCCACATTCTATAAAGGTTCCAAAGCATTCATAGGTTCTCCTTAAACCTTATACCCAAATGTAGAGCATTTATTTTTAAGAGTAGTAATGAAAGTAATCAATAACGTTTACACCTACAGATATAACAAATAAATGTTTTCCATACTAACAACTGTCCTAAATTACCAAAGCAAAGATACCATCACTTCTGCTACCAATTCAATATAAGTCATTTGCACTAGACACTTGTTTTTTAATGTGCAGATTTGCCTTGAGGAATACCCTTCATGAGGTTTTGTGGCAGTCTTGCATATAGAAAAAGCTCCCACTTTAGCAGCATATGTCCACAAATGATCCATAAATGAAATAACTGCAAACAGAACTGTATCTCTAGGATTCGGATTTTGAAGGTCTGAGGAAGCTGAAACATTCAGAAAGCATTCAAGTCACATGAGCATCTATGAACATTTCCTTTTCAGAATTATGTATTTGGACACTTGTGTACAAGTGTGAGGTTGCCTTGCAGGCATCTGTTACAGCCTTGTTGAAGAGACTCTACTACTGTTGCAGGAAGCTTTTCAGAAAGGCTTAATAAAAAACAAGTCTGTGATGATCATACTACCTTGTGATGCATCGATTTTTTTTCTTTTGATTTATTTATAGTGGGTCTAATTATATAATCAAGATATGAATTTGATTAGCCTTTTTAATTGTATTGGGGTGTCATTATAATTATTACCACCCTTTCAGATTTCACGCTAGGATCACAGTAGTTGTGAATGAATGCTATATTAGACAGTGCCAGCTATATTAGACTCTTCATCAGGAATTTGCTTTTTTCCCCAACCCTTTGAGCTTGAATAACACAGGATCAATTCCCCTCCACATCTTCCTTCCCCATTACAGACTCTTTTGGAGCAATGACAGTCCTTCACTCATACAGGCTGGCTTAGAGCTGATAGTGAAAGGTCTTTTTTTTTTTTTTTTTGGGAAAAAGGAATGGGTAGAGTATGGTTATTTGTGGGACTCCCTCCCCCCTAGTGCGTTCACCCCTGTTGTACCAATCTCATTAAAACAGCCCTTTGTTTTGCCACTTTTTAAGCTCTGATCTGTGGATTAGGACGAGTCAAGAGGCCGAGACAGTCTGAAAAAGCCTGCGCACCACAAAGAGGGGGCTTGTTCCTCCTGCCGCTGTAACCCCCCTACCCCTGTTTTTTTCTGAGCTCTTCTGAGAGAAAGAGAGGGGGAAAAATAAGGAGCAGGAAAGGTCACATGCGGGCGAAATATCGTGAGAACTTAATGAAAGTTTTATAACTCTTGAAATCTTTATGACCTCTGCACTCAGCTTGTCCTCCGGACGAAGGGCAGCCAGCAGGATCCCACGTGGCCCACAGCTGGAGGAAAGCCAGGTAAAGAGTCTAGGCAGTGGCCCTGTAATGAACACCTGCACGCTTGTCTGACCTCTCAACTGGCATTTAGCATAGGACTTTGTGCCATATCATGAGGTGGCAAGCCATAGTCAGGGAACTTGTGGGAAGAACAATAAAAAAGAGCAGCTTCACTAGATAAACACAGTAATGCACACTAATCTACAGTAAAAACCCTCCAACAGCCATATTTCTCTGAAGAGAACTATATGTTAATCAAAAAGGCTTCTATATAATACCAAAAGAGGTGACTTGTAATGATAATGGAACCAATTTTCATGCTATTAGGGTAATTTTTAATAAGTTATTTAAAGAACCATATAGAAGCAGATGTGGGTGAAGTAGCATAAATAATTACAGTAATTACTGATCAATATCAATAAGTAAAATATTGATACTTGGGTAAAATAATGAAATAAGGCACTGACAAACAGTGACACACTGACAAAACAATCAGAACAGAAGTACAAACATATCAAGTAAAAAATTATTTAGAAACCTAAGACAAAAAATGCTATGGATAACTTGGAGAACTGAAGTGGAATTTCTTCATTAATCCAATATATATCATCACAGGATCTGAAGGTTGTTAGGCTCTATTTTTCTTTTTTTTGGAATGATTTTGGTTTAATCTAAAAAGCTAAAGATCAAAGGTGTGACCAGTCACAAAGCAGTACAGATGTTGTAACCAACAAAAGACAATGGAATTAAATATAATAAAACAATTAGTAACTAAATATGAATGGAATATGAAAGTACATGTGTTTAAATATAATGTAGTAAATATAAGAATTTAACTTGTTACTACCCACCTCTAACTTTTTCCATCATAGAGAAGAACTATTTAATCATGCAAATGGTTCTTGTGTTATCATATTCGTTTTTTTAAGTGGCTCATGTCAGTATTAGCAAGGAATCATAAGTAAATGACATTGTACCGACATATGGGTTTTGTTCTGTAACACATAGAATTATGTGGAACTGATATGAACTTCTCCCGCGACCCTGACAGAGAAGCGGCTTAGAAAATGGATGGATGGATGATATGAACTTCTAATCAAGACCTTCCTTCTCAGTTCCATTACTCAGGAATGATGCTTCATCAAAATGTTATAAAAACATATCTATCACTTTAATTAAAGGTGCCTTATATCAATGCAATGTCATTTATTTCTTGCACTGCATTCATCTTGCAGTTACCCCTATGTGTGATCATCGCCTTTGCTAAAGAACCTTTGAAGAACCCTGTAATGTAATGAAAATTTCAGGTGGTGTTTATTTTTACTCAATTGTTCATTCTTTTGAATATAAGACATAACAGTGATAACGAAGTGGTGATACACTCAAAGAGTACTAAAATTTGATTTGGGTCAAGTACTGTGCTTTTGTCTGACTGGTTCATTCTCTAAGTCTTTTCTGTCTGAACAATACTTTCACACAATTCTCCTAAACATGTACTGTGTAAACACCTCAATTTCCCAAGTCTTTCACAGCAAGTTAGTTTGCTTAAAAGGACGGCAGACTGTATAAAAGGCACAAGTCACCTGCTGAAAATGAGTGTGCTTATTAGTACAGCCAATCACAGCATGTGACAGGCTTTATTGAATTACCTTTACCAGGGAGACCACCGAGGATCCATCTTAGCAGCACGGAGGGCCCGTCATCAAGAACCCAACAGAAATCACAGGCCGTCTGAAACAAATGACAGAATCTATCGCTCCAGGCCTATTCTCTCTCTCTCTTTCTCTCTCCCTTTCTCTCGCTCTTTCCCTCTTTCTCACAGCCCCCCTCTTGAAACGTCTATGAGGGGAAGCCATCGCTGTCCACAAAATATGATCAAACCCACGGCATAATAGGATTCATAAACATGCCTAAATACAATTTGGTGAAATGTATTTCAGGAAGAGACAATCATTTACAACTTCTGAGAGGGATTTAGAATAAGTATGTTTGTATGCAAATCCGCAACACGTTTTTTATGTACTCTGCTCTTGCAGTTCATGAAAGCGCATTAGATTTATGGCATTGCGTGTGCATAATTGTGTGTGTGTGTGTGTGTGTGTGTGTGTGTGTGTGTGTGTGTGTGTGTGTGTGTGTGTGTTTTGGAGGGGGTCGGGCAGAAGAGTGTGGATTTATACTGAGACCTTTCAAAGCTTTAACTAGGAGAGAAGGAGCTGTGTTTTCACGCCTCTGACTCTCTAAAGCAATCCTATTGGGTTTAAGGACAGGGGCCAATGCCATCCTAGAGCAGCCACTGTGAGCCCTCGCCAGCTCCTGCGATCAAACATATTCTCCTGGCATTAACTCCCTCCCTCAAAGGGCCAAAGAAACAAAAGAGGCAAAGACGACACCAGAAACCTCACCAGAAACCATCTTTCTTTGAGGGGAACTACTGTATTTCTGTATTTTAACCTTTAACAAAACATGTCAGGTGAAATCACATTTGTGTTCTATTCAGCTGCCACAATTTTATTACAACTCTGCCTCATATTGCATGAAGTCATGTACTTTTAGTGATTATAAATAGTGATATTAAATTCTTTTTTAATGAGTGGTATATTCCATTCTGCAGATGGGGATACTATGGATGCTATGTGCAATTTTCTGTTTTAACATACACTTTTAGAGCCAAGTAATTTTTTAGGGTCTTATCAAACCCCCCAGTAAAGACACAATGAAATGTGAACAGTGCTCTATAAAGATGTACTGGTTCTTGAAAGGGGAGGGGGGAGGGAGAAAAGATAGAGAAATCCAGGGCAGCTAGCGTCTTAAAGTTTGCATAATCTAAACATTTGAGAGTTTAATGTTATAAAATCCCATTTACAAACTCATTTATTACCAATAAAGGGAAGCGAAACACCTGCTTCATGCTCCTTAAACTCTGAATGGGGAGTGGTGTGTTTCTTTTTTTTCCTTCTTCCTTCTTCCAAGGAGGCATTTCCCTCAATGTGGCATGAATTTGGATGTCTGCGACAGTGGCCTCCATCTTTTTCCTGTGACCCTTGCGCTGGCGGCTTTGGAAGTGGAGTTCAAAGGCACTTCCCGCAGTTCACATAAACCACACTCAATTGGCTCAGAGAGGAAACTCAATTTGCAGGGAGCTGCGCCACGGACCTTTTATAAGGGAACTTTTAGTCATTAAGGCGAGAGTGCAGGCTAAGCTCAAAGAGAGGGGCAAGTCTGCAGGAGGCTCAACTACTGCTTTAGCCTAAACTTCTCTAATGAGGGAGAGAGGGAGAGAGGGAGAGGGAGGGGGAAAAAGAAAAAGAAGTAGAGTTCCTGTATGCTTAAGCGGCCTTGTCTTCTGCTCGCCAAGGCAAGTGGGCCACATTTTTTTAACCCTTCGTCCATGAAAATGTGCTTAGGCACTGTAATCCCATCACGTTTTGCATATAGCCGTCTTCAGGCGTGGCTGTGGTGGAAAAACAGCCAAAAAGATGCTGAATCAAATTAAATACAGCGTTCGTCGAGTGCTGAAAAACAGTGGTCGGCAGGCAGAGAGGAATGCGCGCCTCCTCTATACATTTACGGAATCTACTTTAAGCCTGTCAGAGACGGTTTATTTCAACTAGATTTACTGAGGGGGGGGGGGATGCAGGAATCAATGGCACAAAAATACAAATCTGACAAAAAAAATTAGACAAAGCCTTCTTCAAACAATTTTGGAAACCCACATGGTGAATGCGCACTGAAGATTAGGAAGCGTCATTGTGAGGAGAACGTGCATTTTTACATGCGTCCATCTCAATATTTCTCTGTTATGGCAGTGCTGTTTTGGCCTTATGAAACCTGACGTTATTGCTTTCTAGAAAACTGCAAACTGTAAAGAGAGCCAACAGCTGCACCATCAATACTTTTTTTTTGTTGTTGTTGTTGTTTTTTAAATCATTTACACGTCCTCTATATTTTCAATATTTTACTGACTGCCCTTAAACAGCTGCGATGACCTCTGACCTCCAGGGCCTCGTCTTTTTCAAAGCCCAGCCCCCCACACCTTTTCTCCCTCACTCTTTCATCCTGCTTCTTTCCCCTCCTTCTCTCCTTCTCCCTCCATGCATATTGCAGATTAATGACAGCTAATAACGGCTGATGTTCTTGGACATTGGCCGATAATGAGATGAATTCCCGACGGGTTGCCAGGTGTCACCACTAACAAATTCTCCTCCGCAGTGCCGCAATTAGCCTGGGAAAGAGAGAGGGGGGCCCCGACAAATCCGAGGAAACAGAAGAAAAATAATCCTGTGGACAGAGCGAATGTGGCAGGAGAGGACGAAAGGAAAGAGGGGGATATGGATAGGTTACCTTTATGGTAATATTATTCCATAACGGGCTGCTGGCAGGATTTCATTACGTCTCCGGCAACGTTGAAATATTTTCTGCAAAATGTCAGCATATGCAAATGAGACGGAGTTCTTATTCGTGTGTCATGTTTTGCTGAAAGTTGTCCCAGCCCCTCTCTTTCTCTCCTTCCCCTTGCACTCTAGCACAGACTCTGATTGTTCACTCCCAGAAATACTACAAATGTCCTCTCACATTCAGTCAAGTCAGTCAATCAATCAATCAACCAATCAATCAGTCAATTCAGCTTAATTTAAGCCAACTGTGTCCTCAACAGAGATGACTGAGACCACATGACAATCACATACACAGAACAGATAATATACCCCCCTGGCGTGCAGCTGACTGATGCTGTCTTCATGTACTTGAGCATAAGTGCATTACCTGGTTAACTAGCCTGGTCTATTTTATGTACTTTGCCCCCACTGTACATACAGGTACAAGGGAATGTCCATGTCCAAATTCAGGATTGCATTTTAAATGTTTCAGAAAATATTACATGTACCATTTGTACCATATACCATTTATAATAATGATTACAAATATAGTCATTTAAAAAAGCTCCTTTATTCTCTCAACAATCTCTTCAGAGTTTTTAGTGTAAAACAATGCTCATTGAATATGAATGTAATGTTAGTGAATGATAAGTACTTATCTAAGTAGACAAAGCGCTTATCATACAAATTCTTAGCCAGCTAATGAGTGTAATGTTAATGGTTAACAGGCATTTATATCGCTAGCTTTGCTAAAACTAGGCTTGAGTTGACTGATGACAATGATGTCAATCACTGATAGAGTTCATCTGTTGTGATTGGCAATCAAGTTGGAAGATTTAAATGTCAAAATGTATCTGTCTCTGGCTTTAAAGAATCATTATAATAATTTGTCACATAATCTTCATTTGCTTTTAAGATGCAGTCAGTGACCATACTGGTTATGTTGTCTTTGTCTTTTTGGCACACACACACACACACACACACACACACACACACACACACACACACACACACACACACACACATATCTATCTATCTATCTATCTATCTATCTATCTATCTATCTATCTATCATATATAGATAGATAGATAGATAGATAGATAGATAGATAGATAGATAGATAGATAGATAGATAGATAGATAGATGTGCATGTGTGTGTGTACATATTTAATTTTATTCTGTGGTTACATCAAAGTTAAAAAAGACAGCTTATTATTAATAAATTATTAAATTATTATTAAATTGGTATTAACAGCCTAACCACAACTTGTTTTATTATGCCAACTGATTTATAAGCTATAAATGTGCAATTTGTTACACATAGAGCAAAATATGCCAAACCATTAGCAAGAACAAAGTTAAGAAGCTTGAAGTTTCCATAAGAAACTTATAGAACTTATATAGTTTTGTAGAAACTCAAGGGTGTTAGTTTTCACTGGTTTACAAAAGCTTCTGTGTGTCATTTAAGCAGCTGTGTTGAAATAGGTTGTTATTGGATAAAAGAGTTACAGGTATCAATTAAAAGGATCAGTCTGTATTTGTCTGTCTGATCTTTCTTTCTGAAAACACACTCACGCTTTGCACTGGTGGCATGAGAAAGCGGCATGGCACGTTTTTTTTTTTATGAAAACAAGTCTTGTTTAACAATAATAATGTTAAACCCCATTGGATTTAGGGCACAAATGGACATATGATAAGATATTGCACACAAATCTTGCAAAAAGATGTGGGGGCAGTCATAGGCTGGAAGTTAGGGAACCATTCTTGCAAATGGAAGGTCACTGGTTCGAACCCCTGAGCTGACAGTATGTGACTGAGGTGCCCATGAGAAGGCACCTAACCCCCCAACTGCTCCCCGGGCACTGCGGATACGGCTGCCCACCGCTCTGGACAAGTGTACTCATTGCCCCCTAGTGTGTGTCTTCACTAGTGTGTATATAGTGTTTCACTGCATGGATCTGCAGAGTTGGTGAGTTGAATACAAGTGTTAGAAGAGGGAATATGCTAATCTCAGAAGAACCGTGTTTGGCACCCCAGACCTAGTCAGTACAGTATACTGACTGCACTTGACCATTCACTGGGGTAGAAGTTATTCGTTTACTATAATAATTAAGTGTTCCTGAAGTACTGACTTACAGTTACTGCAAATTGATGGGATGTTGTTATTCTGTAGTGGAGAAACTCAAAATAAGAAAATTGTGAGAGCACAAGAAAACATCATAGCTCAATGGTTTTTTCTCTCTGTGTTTGGGATTGGAGCAACTCTGACTCTGTGGCTAAGCACACAGGGCCTTTAAAGACCCCACAGTGTGACATTTCGGACAGCTGCGAATGTCCGCTGCCATCAACCCGCTACTGACTACCCACTCATCTCTCCTTCATTCTTCTTCTCTTTCTCTCCCCCACTCAGCTCCCAACTTACCCCGCCACAGACAAAAGCGTCCCCTTCTCATTCAAATGTTCTGCCTGCATCTGCTTCCAATGCTAAAAAACTCTCTCCATTTGGGGCCCGGCTGCCTTGCTGCACCAGCTCCGTTCTTCAACGGCTTGAAAAATTCATATGGCTGAATGGGGGGGGGTGTCAAGATAAAGGAACCTGGGTGTATTGTGAAGAGGAAGGCAGCCATGATGATCCCATAAAGAGAAAGAGTCTCTGTCTCTCTCTCTCTCTTTCTCTCTCTCTCACAATGTCTCCAGTTGGTTCTGGAACTCTGATGAAATTTATATTGCTGTTCTCAGCGTTGCTGTCTATATTCCTTGCATTATGCAACAGATGTGGATTGGGGCGAGCATGCTGAATTAGGAGAGCATCTTAGAAACATGAGAAACGTGAGCAAATGCAAAGCTATGTACATGTAACAAAGCTGAGCGAGAGATGGGGGGGTGAGAAACTAAACAGACAATAAGATTATAAATACATAAATTTAAAAACATAAGTGCTCCTTTTTTCTCTCTGCCACCTCTTTAGAGACCGGAAGGAAGAGCGGCAAACAGTGAATATGCATTTTGGATTCGCTAGAGCCCAGTCCGGTAGTGCTCGAGCGAGTTAAACATTCCTCCGAATCCGCCTCAGAAATAATCAGCCGCAATAATTTACTTCACTCTCATAAGCATCGGACGCCCTGTCATTTATTATGGGCTAAATGTGAGCAATAATAGACAAAATCAAGTTAAGTGAGCTGGGATATGTGATTACAATACATTTGCATGAAGATTTTGGTGCCTTCCTGAAAAACCCCATCCACCATATTGCAGTACAGAAAAGGAAAGCAAAAAAAAAAACCTTGAAAAAAAAAGCCAACCTCGAATTCAATTACCATGAGGCAAGGAATAATCATAATGTTATTGGAAACTCAATTACGGAGGCAACCCATGTCTGAAAATTAGCTGAACTTAGCTAAGGCGAGTCAGCCTTGAATTCATCAGCTATGGATTATCACAATATTGCGTGTTCACTTTGATAGTGGCCAAAGACAAACACACATCAGCAGCGCGCGCTCGCTCCCAGAATGTGTATTATTCATGAACAGCTTTCTGATCTATTATAAATACAAAACTGACTCTGCTCCCACTGCCCAAGGCAAAAAGCCACAGACACAGAATTAATTTTATTATATACACATGCATGATAATTCTACTATCCAGTCAAAAGCCAAGGTAGTTTCCCACTGTTTGTATGCATTCACTGTGATTATGATGGTTCTTTGGCTATTATCATTATTATTGTTGTTATTATTTTATTTTCTTATTATTAGTACTATTATTCCAAAAACGGTCAGCCGAATGTATAAATGATAGCTGAAATGAATCATCCCTGATCAAGGCAGGCCACGGCATCAGCACATATAGATAAATGATATTCTCATGTTTGAAAGAAATCGCTATGAAATTAAACACCAGTGCACAGGGCAGGAGGCTGGCGGGAGATAAGCGGACTAATTCATTTAAAAATATTAATGGAAAACTGTCATCCTATATATCGCTATAGAGTTGCCTGCGTACAGCCTGTTGGCCTGTCTGTAGCTCAGAGACCCCATCAGCTAGCTAGCTGAGCTAAAACCCTTTATTACTGCTTTATTTCCAATTAAAACAGTGGCCTGTTAAGCTTGGGTTGAAGGCAAGTTAGCACAATTTTAAATGCAAGTGTGATTAGAAAAATTCTTAGACAAATTCAATAGCGAAGGTGCAAAAGGGTGATATCTTCTACAGATTGCTTTAGGACAAGAGTTAGCACTAATAACTAATGCTAAGCTAGCATATAGCACATAGAACCTATAGGATGGAGCCCAGTACAGGTCAAAGGTCTAGTGTAGCTGCAAACACATAAACATAAAAACATGTGCATGCATTGTATGTCATCACTGTCCAAAGAAAAGCATATATCTCCAAAATAGTACATTTACAGGAGAAGATAAAAACATTCTTATTTTACATTGAAAGTTAGTGTATAGAGGCTTTATTCCAAGTGATTTTGGAACATTTCTGTTGGTCCGGTCATGAGAAAATTTTCACACAATGTAAAGGACAGCCCACACAGCACTCAAGTGATGCAGAAGAATAAAGTGGAGATTCTTGTTTTTTTGTTTGTGTCTGAGTGATGATATGTAATGTCAATTTTATGAGGCTAAAGACCTAGTTACATTTGCGTTTGCCAGTGAAATGTCGCCAGGAAATGTGCATTAATTTAATTGGAAACTCCCACCGTGAGCTGTTTCCAGAGAACTTCTTTTGAGAAGAACAGCCGCTTGATAATGTTTTCTGGGCTGGACACTGGAGGGCGCTCCGAAGTGAGAACAGGTGGGGCTTTTTTGCAAAACTGGAATCAGTAAATAGTCTTTAAACACAGACAAACACAGTTGATTTCATCTTAGTCAACTCAGAAAGGCATAAAACACCTCAACACTGCTGTTATAATTACGTATGTTTTTGAACTTCAGTTATGACTTTCTCACAGTGTCTTGCGTACATTCATGACATCAGTGACCATGGACTGCTATACTCAGCCAATGACCTAATCAGCTAACCAATTAGCTCCCAGTAGCAGTATTCTAGGATCTTACTATGCAAAAACTTTTTGCTGTCGAAAAATATAAATATACAGATTTAGATACAAGTTTATATACAAACATAGAGGTTTATTTGACTTTTTAATGGAATACATTGTTCTACTTTGCCAAGATAAAGGAAGTTCCTGCACAAATGGCTAGACACACATTTTGTTTTTTCAAATATTTAGTTTCATTCTATTCATTCTCTGAGAACTGCCTAGCTTTCTAGGGTTTTCTTTCTATGCATAATGGGAGAAGAAGGTGGCTGGTGGCTCAAATATGGTGACAAGTTCTGTGAACTCTGGTGAACTTTGACATACAAAATTCAATCTACTGCTATTGCTTGACTTCTCTGTACGGATACAGTTTATGGTTAGCAAGGTAGCTGGCTGACTAACTGCACCAACATAAAGCATGTTTCTTGTGAACCAGCTTTGGCCACGCCCCTTTCGCCAGTGAAAATGTGTAGTGTGACTGCAGTTTAACCCTAAATCTAACCTTAAAACTAAATGAAATGTTTTTTCTCTTTCAGTTTTAAAAATCGAAACATTTGCAGAACTTTACAAAGTCAAGACCATTCAGTTGCTCCTCATTTTGTAAGTCAAACCTGTCTCTCCTCTAGTTTTATTACTAAACCAGGACAGTTTCTTTCTGGAAAAACACACCAAATGTATAGTACAGCCAAAGCATAAAAAAGACACTTGTAAAGTTCTCTGACTAGACTACAGTCAATCACTCAAACACACACGCGCAGACAGAAATGTGTTTGAATGTGTGCTGCAGACAGCAAACTTTACAAGTAGCTTTTCTCTGCTCTCTGAGTAGCTTGCCATGATTTTTTCCCCCCTCAGTGCAGTTGACGACAGCGTGGCGCGCAGAGCAGCCGGAAGAGGCTTCAATCCGGCATTATCAGGGGAGTGCACATTGCCTCTCATAAGGCTTTAATTTATTTGTGCCTGTTTCAGCCCCAGATTAAAGTTTAATTGGCACAGACTGGCAGCTCCCAAGTTTTGACTAATTCTCCTTATCAAGAGTCCTTACTGAGTCGCTGAGGGCAATGTGGGGCCTGTGTGCGGTACTGGTGCCCACACACACACACACACACACACACACACACACACACACACACACACACAGTGGAAGTCAATGCTGTAATTCCAGATTTTTTTTTTTTTTTGGCCAATATGTTGAATACCTCAAACAGCTAAGTGTGTATGTGTGTGTATTATTTTTCTCTGGCAAGCACCTCACAACCCAAGTAGTGTAATTAGACATGCACCAAATTATTTACAGGAGGATTTAATTGATTTATACATGAGGGCATCTCCTGTGCTTCAATAGAACCCTTTTTTGAATAGCAGCTTCAAATAATGGTCTTTTAAGACATAATGCAGTCTGCACTGAGCAGTGTATTATAAATGTCTTTTGTGACAAGGACAAGCTTCAAAGAGAACTTGTGCAATACGAAAAGTAATGAGATATGTGTCTCTGTCTTTACCATCTACCTCGCTAGTGCTTTTCTGACGTCCGCATTTTCCATCAGATGTTCTGAGAGCAAAGAAAGAAATGATGTGTGTTTATGCACAGAGGAGAACAAGAATACATAATGAACATTTCTCTGGCTCCTGCTTCATCATCCACATCTGCATTAAAATACAAATTCAGAGACACTTCAGATAGTACTATGGATTTTGCAGTGTGATTTTTAGGAGTAAATTTGGCTTTATGACTGATACTCTGTGTGTAAGTGTGAGGTTTTTTTAATCAGCTGTGTAATAGCCATGACCACAAAGGCAAAAAAAATGAGATGTGCTGGATTAGACTACCCTGAGGAACCAATGGGGCCTACACAGGTGAGACAGCAACACAAAATGCTCTTTTAGACACACACACATTCACAAATTAGTTTTTTATACAACATTAGAATGTGAGGTCACGTGCAGTACTGCACAAAAGCCTTAGGCGGCTAAGAAAGGTGTTTAAAACTATTTATTGTGGCAGTAAATGTGCTTTTACCAGTAAACTGTACATACCCTGAAAATAATACAAATAAAAATAAATACAGTGGTTCTTGCTTAGAAGAACAGACTCAGAAGAATGTAAGTTTGGTTCTTGACTTCTCACTGCACTCCAGTCAATGCATAGATTTTTGAAATTAAATAATGAAGTACTGATGAGCTGAAATAGTTATTGGACTGGAGCTTTGGAGACAATTAAGCTAACACTGACACACAAGAAATCACTGGTTTATGTGTATTTTTTCTAATGTTAGTCTAACATTAGTGTAACATTAATAAATGATTGCTGTCCAGAAAAAGAGTTTTAGATATAATTTGCTCAGATGTCTAAGACTTTCGCACAGTCCTGTATTTCCCTATATGTATTATACAGTGGTGAATAGTAACAATTAGAGCTAGGCCTTCAGTTTGAGCCATAAATGTTTAAAAAAGCACACCTGTGTAATGATGCTAATTTCAGCTTGTGCCCCTGTGGGATTTTAGTTGTATGTTAGTGCTTTTTTTAATTTAAACGTGGACATTAAATGTTATGCATTCAGTGAAGTCTGAAAGGGAAATGGACTTCATCTCCCAGAATGCTCGGGGAGATCACGTGACCGATCAGGCACACTCAGACTCCATCTTAGGAGAAAACTAACACCCGGGATTCCGAGACTGATCGCATGGTTTCCCCACGCACCTATCAGCGTTCACAATCACATGATTACTGAACTCTTTTGTCACAAGAGACTAGAATATTTAAGCTTGGACCTTTGTTTGACTAATTGTGAGGCATTGCCTCTATGCAATCACTGAGCGTTTTCTTCCTATTGTGTTTTCTGTGTTGCAACCTTTTGCTATGTTTAACCCATTTCCGATTCCTGTCTTTCCCTTGTGTACTTCTGCTTTCTTGGATTCCTCTGTGTTTTGAGTTTTTGGCCTGAACTCTGACTTCGAATTATGTTTTTCCCCTTTTTGAATTTTGCTGGCTGTTGACTATTAAAACTTCTGATCCTATCATCCACAAGCGTCTAGTATTCTGTCTGCACATTACAATGCAGATGGCGGAGAAGGATGCCTTCCAAAATCAAATCTCACCGAGCAGGGAAAACTTCTGGGTCTTACCAACTTGTTCTCTCTAGAGTAATGCATTCGTTGGAATTGCTAGCGAACCAACAGACAAAACAACAAGCTCAGCTCGTCCAACTGATAAACAGTGTTAAGGATATGACCAGCCAGGCTCAAGGTATGAGTCTCGCTGATCAGACAGCCTTACCAGTTCCATCTAACCCCGTTGCTGCTGCGGTACCAATGACATTTCCGGTTAGCAAACCCAATAAATTCTCAGGCAATCCTGATAAATGTAGAGGTTTTTTGCTACAGTGCTCTGTGTGTTTTGATAATTCGCCTATGGGATCTGACCAAGCCAAGATATCTTTTGTGGTATCACGACTAGTGGATAAAGCATTAGAATGAGCAACCGTTAATTGGTCCTATTTTAGTAGCTCTGAAAGAATTCAAACTTGTTTTTGATCACTCTTATGAAGGAAAGGTCAGTGGTGAACTCTTAGCCCAGCTATGCCAGGGATCTCACTCAGTCATTGAGTATGCGCTAGATGATATATATAGATGACATAGCACCATGGACAGGAGCTCAAACGGACTTTCCGGCAGTCGATGATTGGATGAAGAGAAGTGAACAGGTATGGGAGCATACACATAAGAGGATTGAAAGAGCAATTCAACAACACAAGGAACAATCAGATAAACACCGGCATCTGACTCCCATCTTCAGTCCTGGGGACCGGGTGTGGTTTTCAACCAAGAACTTCCGACGTTTTGAGGGGAGTTGTCATAAGCTGTTTCCCAAATATATAGGACCTTTTAAAATTATAAAACAAGTGAATGATGTGAATTATTATCTAGACTTGCCCCCAAGGTGCTGCACTTCTAATTCTAATTGTATTTTATTATTGACCTCTGGCATTCAGTTAGGTCTGAAAGGAAAATGGACTTCACCTCCCAGAATGCTCAGGGAGATCAGGCACACTCAGACTCCATCTTAGGAGAAAACTAACACCCAGGATTTCAAGACTGATCACATGGTTTCCCCATGCACCTATCAGTGTTCACAATCACCTGATTACTGAACTCTTTCACCTGAACTACTTTAGTCACAAGAGACTAGAGTATTTATGCTTGGGCCTTTGTTTGTTTACTCATCGCAAGGTATTCTCTTTATGCAATCACTGAGCGTTTTCTTCCTATCCTGTTTTCTGTGTTCCGACCTTTTGCTATGTTTAACCCATTTCCAATTCCTGTCTTTCCCTTGTGTACTTTTGTATTTCAATGTTTTTCTCTATAACAAAAACCGGTCCCATCCATTGAAAATCAAGATTTGGTTGATTCCCCTGTTGATTCCTTTTTATGTTAATGGTCAATCTGACACATTTGGCTTTTAGTTCAGCTACTGAAAGCCTAAGCAATGTTTGGAGTATTTGCTTGGCTGTATCTAACTTGGATATGTAGAAAAAAGTATGGATAATTTTCATTTGGGCATTTGAAACTGTCTATGAAATAACAGAATTAGTACAATACCTGCAGAGGTTATGAATAGAAAAAGTGTATGAAAACAAACGTATGAATTCACTGTTTAAAATCCATTTTTTTAAGTGAAAAAATCTGGGCAAGCCAACTCTAAGGGCCAGTTTATGCGACAAAGCCAGGTCTTGCCCTGAATTGCAGAGCCAATAGTGAATCACCACTGACAATTCCTTTCAGCCAAGCCTTAGGGATTAATCTGAGCCTGGCCCTACATGATATGCATGAAGAACTAACTCATTAATATACAACATAAGCAGTCACAAAGCTTAAAGAAGAATCTACAAAGTACTTCAAAACATGCTTAACATGCCTAAATCCAATGTTTACAGAAGTTTTTTGATGTGTATCAGTGACCATTATGAACAACCTCTGAGCAACTCCGTATACATTTATGGCCTCACACAGACTATGCTGATATGCTCTTTCTCTTGCTGTGACACACACACACTAGATACATCCAAGATTAAACTAGTCTCTCACCTGCCAGCGTGGGTCTGGGCTGATGCCAAACACACACACTCAGGTATGGTTGCCTCAGTGACCCCAGCTGGAAGCAGCTAATGCAAACAGCACATTAACACATAGTCCCCTAACACACACATACACACACCACTGCTCACTGAAAGCTGCCACTCTTACAGTTCTTCTGGGAACAGTATGTGTGTGTGTGCGTGTGTGTGTATGAGAATGTCCCACATGCAGAGAGTGTGTATAAGGACCACACACACCACTGTAAGCTTACCTTCACTTTATTTCACACAGGTGTTGTGTCTATGTGTGAATTCTCTCAGGAATCAGGGTCATTTCCACCCCACAGGACTCTGCTGGTTTGGGGAATTAACCAATTACACCACTTTGATCAGTGGCTCTGCTTACTGAGGCTGAAGGAAGGGCACATGCCCCACTGGATGGAACCAGGACAAGGCTGCTGGGATGCTAGCATCTGGGGCATGGTTTTTATTCTCATTAGAATTAGAAATATACTTGACCAAACACAAAAAGACCAGTTGTTTCTCAAATATGTCTGAAATGAGTGGGGTTCACATTTGAATTTCTCATTGATGATCTGGACTGCATTTTTTCCTAATTTAGTTTTTAACTTTCCTCCTAACTTTTACCATCCTAAACAATTGTTCGTCTGGCATGCTAGAGCCTTTTGGTTTGAGGCAGCCAGGTACATCAAGCATGAGAACAATATATTATGTAAAGTTTACCCAGGCTCAAAAATGTTGGGAGGCTGTTTGAAGGCACTGAATGATTGATACATTTGTTACTGTGGGAAATCTGTTAAAGTGGAAAGGTGAAATAGCTTATGATTGGGCCAGTGTTCAAAAGTCAGATTCAGGCAGAATTTTATCATTCTAAAACTTGGTGTTGAGAGTCAGACTGGGTACGGCCTAGAGTGTTCTTGGGCTATATCAAAGCTCCTTCTCCACCTTTAGTCTGTCTGAGGGATGTTCATATATTCCAAAGAGTCATTGAAGAAGCCCACATCTGCATTAGAGTTCAGAGATTAGGATCTGAACACAAGAAGTGGCCGCTGGTAAGAGGCCTGACTTGTGAAGCTACTGTCACTCTAGTTATACACTCGTTGCCTTAATGAAACATGCCGTCCCTCTACAAGCTTCCATAACATTCTGCTAATCTCCCCCGACACCAGTGAGAGGCAACAGCAACCTTCAGTCTACATCAGAGTCAATCAGAGCGGCTCACTAATCCACTCTGCCAGTACAGCCACCATTACCCCCAGACAACCTATGCGGCATGCCCAGTGAGGATCTTCTTGTCTGGGCTTCAGTTATCCACTCACAAACCCCCTCTGGACCTCCAGGTGAAAAACGAGTCTTAAACTTAAGCATCACCTCTGTCATTCCCAAAGGACCGGCACCTGCCTCAGCCTGATGGGTCTTGCTTGCTTTCAGATACACACAAACATACACACAAGGGTTAAAAATCACAGGAAATGAAAACATCATGTTTTGCAGTAAAAATGAATGCACCATCATGTTCGAGATTTGATAGTGAGCATATCATTCAAAGATACATGCACAAAAAACACGTGCGAGTTAAGTTCTTTTTTTTTTATGGTGGAAACCGGCCATGACTACTTAGAGAAAAACTACACATATATAAAAAAGGCTTACTGAATTGAAAATTCTTTATCTTTTATTCTTTATTGTAAGACAAGTAGCCGACATCGTCCTTAATTCCATGATACAATAATGTTAGTTCAACAGCTAGGATGTGCGTCACTGCGAGCGACTGAGAGCACATCACTGCAAGCGACTGAGAGCTACATTTTGTGAGAGTAAGTACCTGAAATATCATGGCTTCTGCTGGTTGTTTTGTCTGCTCAGAGTGTGGTGGGTTTATTTTAACCCCCTTTTCCACCTTTAGCGATAATGATAGTGGCTGTGTTTGTGCTAAATGCCAGCTAGTTAGCTCTCTGGTAGAGAAGGTGGACCAGTTAGAGGTGTGCATCCGGGGGCTATTAAGGGATAGACAGCAAGATTCACTGCTAGCAGCTCCAGGTGCCTTAGGGAGAGTTAGCACCCCCTCAACTCTGGTGTTAGAGCCCTCACAGTGGGGTGAATGGGTGACGACTCGGCAGTCTAGCTGGAAAGCTAAGGCTAATGCTAACGCTGAGGCCAAAGCTAGCCCACCGGAACACCACACTCCTCCTGTTCTCATGTCAAACAGGTTTGCCCCACTCAGCGAAGCACCCGCTGAGGAGCCTGTTAAAAGTGCCCTGGTTATAGGAGACTCGATTGTCCAACACATGAAATTAGCTACTCCTTTAGGGACACCAGCAGTAACAGTTAGATGTTTATTGGGAGCCAGAGCACTGGACATTAGTGGCAAACTTAGACTGTTAGCTAATAAGAGAAATGCGAGGATAGTCATTCATGTAGGGGCCAATGATATTTGTCTGTGGCAAGTCTGAGATAACTAGTCTGAGATTACTTTCTTGCAGCATACCTCATAGACTTTTAGTTAGTCGGCAGAGTAGTGTAAATAGCTGCTGACAGTCCAGAGCTGGGGGGAGACTGTGTCTTTGCCCCAAATTAAAACTAAATTTAATCATAGAAAAACTCAATCAGCTCGTTTAAACAACCTAATCAACAAATATCCATGTTCTGATGATAGCACTAACACCTTAGATCTAAAGTTTGGACTACTCAATATAAGATCACTTAACTCAAAAGCAGCCATCGTAAATGAAATTATATGTGATCATTAATTTGATGTTTTCTGTCTCACTGAAACATGGGTTAGACCAGATGAATATTCAGCTTTAAATGAAGCCACCACTGTAGGCTTTAATTATGCACATAGCCCAAGATTATCAGGCAAGGGAGGTGAAGTATGTGTAATCTACCAAAATACTCTTGATATTAGTCAGAAACAATGTGACACTTCACCTTTGAGGTCCTTTCCATTCATGTTACAAATCCGGTCACAAAAAAGAACGCATTTTCATTATTTAACATTTACAGACCACCAGAGCTATACTCTGAATTTTTAAAAGAATTTAATGATTTCGCTACAGACCTAGCTGTATGCAATGATAAAGTAATAATTGTAGGACATTTTAGTATTCACTTTGAGAAGGCAGATGACCCACTAAAAAAGGCATTTACTTCAGTTCTAGACTCTGCTGGTATTACCCAAAATGTAACAGGGCCTACACACTACTGTAGTCACATGTTAGATTTAGTTTTGACACTAGGTCTTAACATAGACAAGCTTAATATCCTACCTCAAACCTCAGCAATCTCCGACCATTACCTGATTTCATATGAGCTATGTCGAAGCCATAATATAAGTACGTCCCCTTGCTATTCTACAAATCGCTCAATAAAACCTTTTACCGCCCTATAATTTATAGAAAACCTCCCAGAACAATCAACCTCAGTTTCCCCTCCATCAGACCCAATGGAGCTAGATTTAGTAACTGATTATTTAGAAAATACCTTTCAGTCTACTTTAGAAAATGTGGCGTCACTTAAAATAAAAAGAATAAGGCAGAAAAAGCTCGCCCCATGGTGCAACGATAAAACCCGTGCCTTAAAACAAACAGTTCAGAAACTAGAGCAGAAATGGTGATCAACCAAGCTGAAAGTGTTCCACTCTGCCTGGAAGGACAGCCTTATAGAGTATTGAAATGCTCTCACTAAAGCTCGCTCAGCATATCTGGCCTCGCTGATCGAGAATGATAAATATAATCCTAGAGTTCTGTTTAGTGTGATTTCCAGAATCACAAAAAATCAGGCAGGTACTGAACCACAAATTCCAGCAACTCTCACCAGTGAAGTTTTTATGGACTTCTTTAATAATAAAATTGAAAATATTAGACAACTAATTCAACCCACAGTATTAAATCCAACTTGGCTCTCATCTGACTTGGCTGATATAAAACAAGGCTGGAAACCTTTTACCCACTTACACAGCTAGAACTAGAGAAGATTATCTCCTCTGCAAATTGTACAACCTGCACACTCGATGCTTATAAACCCTCTTTTAACTATAGTAAACTCATCCTTTAGCCTGAGCTATGTATCCAAAGCTTTTGAACTAGCAGTTATGAAACCTCTGATCAAGAAACCAAATCTATTTCCTACCTAAGATCTTAGAAAAATCTGTGGCCCAACAATTTAGTTCATAGCTACGTAAGAACAATATATATGAAAAATTCCAATCTGGATTCATGCCACATCATAGCACTGAGACAGCTCTAGTTAAGATAACTAATGATCTTCTTTTTGCCTCTGATCAAGTCTATGTATCCCCGTTAGTGCTTGACCTCAGCGCAGCTTTCGATAGAATAGACCACAATATTCTCCTAGAAAGGTTAGAAAACATGGTTGAAATCACAGGGACAGCCCTATCATGGTTCAAATCTTACCTAACAGAACGTTATCAGTTTGTCAGTGTAAACAATTTATCTTCCGATTATTATTAAGTAAGATTTGGAATTCTGCAAGGCTCTATTTTAGGACCATTGTTATTTACACCATACATGTTACCATTAGGCATAGTTATAGATAACCATGGCATTAACTTTCACTGTTACGCAGACAATACGCAACTGTACATATCAGTCAAGCCTGATGACAAACTTAGATTAGAGAAGATAGAGGACTGTATAAATGACGTGAAATGCTGGATGTTACGTAATTTCCTCCTACTAAACAGTAACAAAACAGAGGTTCTCCTTCTGGGTCCAAAATTGGCAAGAAATAAATGATCAGATTTAATTTTAAATCTCGCTGACTTTCCAGTTACACCTGGTTCAACAGCAAAAAATCTTGGTGATTCAGATTTATCATTCGATACACACATAGGCAGCATCACTAGGACAGCTTTTTTTAAATCTTAACAACATTGCTTAGAAAAGAAATGCCCTATCCCTGCATGATGCAGAAACACCTTTAATATTTCTAAGCTAGACTATTGTAATGCACTACTGTCAGGATGAACGAGCAGGAATCTAAGCAAACTTCAACTAGTCCACAACGCTATATCCAGGGTCCTCACTAAAACTAGAAAATTTGATCATATCAGTCCAGTGCTATCATCACCTCATTGACTGCCTGTTAAATTCCGTATTGATTATAAAATTCTTTTATTGACATATAAAGCCCTACACGGGCTCGCTCCTGAGTACCTGCAAAACCTTATTTCCTATTACGAGCCATCATGACAACTCGGATCCCAGAGTGCTGGCTTATTAATTGTTCCTAGAATTTATAAGGCTGCAGCTGGGGGAAGAGCTTTTTCTTATGAAGCCACCAAACTCTGGAATGATCTTCCAGAAAATGTTCAGGACTCAGACATAGTCTCAGTCTTTAAAACTAGGCTGAAACTCACTTATTCAGTTTAGCTTTTGGTAGGTAATGTTCCCCCTTAGATAAAGGCAGCAGATCCAGGGGTCCATGGACACAGGGAATTATAGTAAACTGAGACACTGGTGCTGCTCGCTCATCACATAGGTTTGTGGACGGTGGAGCGGAGGGATGCCAAACTGTTTCAGAGCGCTTTCGTGTCGGTGTGTCCTTCTGGTTCTGGTCATTTTAGTTAAGCTGCCATAGTCAGATCTGCTGGAGTCATTAGCCACACTCTGGAAATGTTCACATTCCCTGTTTTACATACAAACAGACAGAATAAAACTATTTCCATTCCATTTTTGCTTGCCACTGTTGCCCCTGGCTTGCCCACCGGGGGGGTTTTACATTCTTGTTAATACTTTGTCTTTTCTGGAATTCTGTGAAGCTGCTTGTGACAACATCAGTTGTGAAAAGCACTATACAAATAAATTTGATTTGATTTGTTTCTTCAGCTGTATAGTTCTTTTGTAAGAATTTTGACAAATTTTGACTGATTTATTGAAAATGGCAGTTTATGTTGATCTGAAGTTTGATAGGTTCTCACAGTAGATATGTACAAAGATAAAGAAGATATTATATACTGTATACTGCAGATTTTTCTTGGAAAGAGTTGTAGCGATTCCTTTTGAAAATTTCTTCCTTTGGCCACTTTTGCACTTCTTCATTTCAGACTGATACTGAAACTTCTGCTAGCGCTCTTTAGGACTGACAGTTGTGTTAAAAACCATCAATTATGCTAAACAACTATTGCCAAAAATTGCCAGTGGGAGGAGGGTGTTGGGGAGTGACAAATGAACAGACCAACATAGTTTTTTCCCCACATAATTTGGGAGAACCACTGCAAAAAGCAGACAAATTAAAATCACAACCTTACACCTGGACACAGCCTGTTGAAAACTGGATGGATGGCTACCAAGCTGGGAGCATAAAGGCTAGTCTGTGCTTCCTCTCCAGTATGTAAAGTCAATCACCGTTCAGCTCCTTGAACAGCTCAATGCGTTTAAGCACTAACTGCCAATTTCAAAATCAGCCAACAGATGCCCATGTTGGTTAACATCCCCTAAGATCGCAAGAGAGATTTCCATCTTACCCATCGTACCATCAGAGAGCATAGCCAGTGTCAGGTCACCAACCTTGCTTAGCTTCTTCAGGATATATTTAGTTTTTTTCCATCTGAATTTACGTGGTCAAATCATAAGGCAAATTATTCAGTAACTGCATGAATTAAATGCAAATTTTGATTTTATTTATTGATTTTTTTGTAAAAGCTCGCCTCAAATTAACAGAACATGTGTTTTATGATTATACACATATTGCTATATACTCAGAATTTACTGCTAAAAGCCAAAAATATTAGATGCTCTCTGTATTATTTTATGAAGATAATTTTTACAGAGTATATCACTAAAGAGATGCCATCAGTTTATAGTTTATTGCTCCATTAATGGTAGCTGAGAAAAAGCTAAGCACGTCTTTGGGAATTGATTTACTGCTCAGTAAATAGTTCTACCAATTGAAGCCCTGCAAACATACAGACAGTTTAGCTAGTCGGTTTGGTGTGGGTCAACTTGTGCCTTGATGATTAGCTAGCTATGCACCTCTTTATGAACTGTTACAAATGAAATCTTATTACCCACTCACTGTCAAGAGTTACACAATCTTCCAAATGAGCCCCTGAAAACACAAATGGACTGTTTCTGCAGTCCTTAACTGCGATTCATTTCACGCAGGGACACAGAGGGTCCTTATGAACGGATGGCTGTGTCTCTGCCTTTGTATGCTTCACGTGCACTTCCTCTCAGAAGCAAGGCCACCCAGGGACTTACTCCCATGCTGAAATCGATCGCATACACACAGTCCTTCTGTAGCCAAGGCCTGAGCAACAGATGGCGCGTTAGTCCTCTGATGAACCCGAAACACGGCCAACGTCTCCGAATGTGCCAGCTATGGTAACGAACTGTCCTCTACACACACTCTGTGTCCCTTTATTTGGCTGTCATCCTCTCTGAGCTGTCCTCCTTCATGACAAACACTGGCAGGGAACACTCAGCTGGGCAGTTGGTGAGACGTAATATCTTTTTAGAATGATGTTTGGGGGTCCAGATCATTTTTCCCGTTACCTTGTGGATTAGATGTTGCACATTTCTTTTGATGTATATGATTCATCCTTCTTGGCAAGGGATACAGACACACAACTCGCTTTACTTTGCCCAGGGAGTGTTGTGTTTAAAAGAAAAAAAAAAAAACGTTTCCTCAGTCATTGTTAATGCGTCATTGTTCAGGTCAAACTGGGTTCATTCATTTAAACAATGGAATTCTTCTTGTCACATCTATATTGCTGAAGTCAAAAGGGTGATCAACAATTAAAGAAAAAGAGAAACTATTGTTACTGTGATCAATTATGCTACAATATGTTTCAGTAAGCTTTACTGGGCCTGTCATGGATATAGTCTTGTCAGAATACTTCCCAACTGCATGTTTGATTACAAAAAGAGCATAATTAGTAATGTTTAATTTGTACAGTTCAGTCTGTGAAATGCTGAATATTAACTATTGGAAATGTATATTTTATGTGTGAAGCTACTTTGTCTGTTCCAACCTAACAGATGTCAGAAAAAAATATGATGACACCTGTATCATGAAAAGATCTTGAACTATCATGATATTACATGCTATCAGTGGTGGACAGTAAATAAGTAAATATAATTTGTTACTGTACTTAAGTAATCTCTACTTTACTGAAGTTTCTCCACTACATGAAGTCACTCCACTACATTTCAAAGTCAAATATCTTACTTTTCACTCCACTATATTTTGAGAAATCTGACGTTCATTTTGTTTCATAAAAATGTAACATGTCAAAATGAAAGCAAATACACCAATCAAGGTACAGTGGTCACTTTGTTTTAAGCTTGTTTTCACCTGTTTGACATACCAACCCAGTGTAAGCACACTGTTCAACGTCAGTGCAGCAGTGTAAAATTTTGGGAGTGTCTATTCAACATAAATGATGTACTAACCTAACTTTGTGTAAATAGACCACAATATAGAAATACGTCCACATATGCAGTCGTGACTGACGTGTTTTTTTCTGTATTTAAACAAACACTTTTATGTTATAGTAAATTTGTTTTGGCTAATTTATGTTTATGAACAGAGACCTACCTGAATCAGGTTCTACCTGATTGGAACTGTTTGCCTTCAGTGTTTTGTGCTTATGATCATTTGAATAGATGTCAGCATCACTAATTAATGATATTCTATTAAAAGACTGGTTTACCAAGAGTGACAAGAGTCTTGTTACAAAAATGACAATAGGACATTAGAATCATAATTAACCTTTTAGTGATTTTACTTTCTATACTTAAGTAGATTCGAGGGCAAATTATTTTACTCAAGTGGAGGTCTAAAGGGAGGAACTTCTACTTTTACTGGAGTAATATTTTACCTTGGGTATCTCTAAAGAAAGAAAGAACAACACACAGACTACTAGAAAAACAGCTGGATGTTACCTTTTGCTCTCTAGAAGAACGTGGAACAAATATAGCCTGTACATAAATAAATAATTAATAGGTATACAGTTAATCCTGCCTTCCGCCCGACGACTGCTGGGATAGGCTCCAGCACCCCCCCGCGACCCTGACGGAGAAGCGGCTTGGAAAATGGATGGATGGATGGATGGATGGATGGATGGATGGAAGGATGGATGGATGGGTATGCAGTTAGATAGAATGCTTCTCAGTAAACATATTTACATATACCCTTAAATCATTCTATCAACTAGCTGTGTTGTGGTATGACTTAAAAGCTTTCAGTCTTTCTGATAATCTGTGCGGTTATCTTTGTCTGATAATGTGCTTGCACTGTATACTGCTTAGCAGCACTCCGCTCTCTCCCTGTTCGCTTTACAGTACAGTGAACCTGAGTGTAGCGTTTTATCCGAGCAACTTGCTGCCATCTTGCCTCAGTCATATCCTGCGCCGTCTCAGGAGCTCCTGTAACTGCAAGCTGACAAGTCACTTTGCGTCTTTGCTGTGTCTTGGAGTCAACGATGAAATGGAGACTACATGGCCATGCGTGCAAACGTGCTCATGTACACACTCGCACAGTAAGTCTGACCTGATGCTCACTGACACAGTCACAACACGGCCTATTGTTCTGCTTAGCATCCACACACACAAATACGCACACATACGCACATCAGGCCTAC
This sequence comes from Pygocentrus nattereri, assembly GCF_015220715.1. NCBI lineage: Eukaryota > Metazoa > Chordata > Actinopteri > Characiformes > Serrasalmidae > Pygocentrus > Pygocentrus nattereri. The sequence continues at coordinate 16,459,346 of NC_051234.1, read as the reverse complement.
CTGTCCCGACATTTTCTGACCAAGCGACCTGGTATGTGTCAGTGGTCGTCATGTTTACCATGAGAATCTGCAGAAGCAGAGGATTTTCTTCAACGAAGTGCAGCCGGCCATGTTGGCTCAATATTGACTAGATAGAGCATGAGAAAAAGCATCCAAGGAGGCTACTTGGAAATGGAATAATCGAGCTGGACTGACACAAAAGACAGCATTTGTGCACCTTCTTATTATTTGGGAGAAAAAAAATTAATACTATTATGGGAGTCAAATGTAGATGCTTTGTAGATGCTCAGCTTGCCTAACATTCAACTAGATGTCTATTAAATATAGTGTCAATTATGAATGTTAGAGCTAGAACCTCTGTAGTCCTAACCAAAGGGAGAGCTGGATTGGCTGTATCTACTAAGATACCACACTAAGATTATCTTTCTGTTAGGTCCTTTAAGAAAACGTTTAAAGATCACTGTGGTAAGTTTGAGGGTACATTTACAATGTTTGTACATTGGTGAACAAAAATGTACCTGTATAGAATACATTTTTCTGACAATGTACATGTGGCGATCTTCCTTTCAACTCAGCCCTCAAATGTCCGAATGTGTTTACCATGAGGATCTGCAGGAGCCGAGGATTTTCTTTGAGGAAGCACAGCTGGGCATGTTGGCGCGCTAGTTACTAGACAGAGTACAAGAATCAGGATCTGAAGGGGACGACTGCCAAAGAAACAGACACATTTGGATTTAAGTGTGAAATTGAAATGAGATGTTATAAAAACAACCACTCGCCGGCCACCGAATGCAACCAAAAATATCAGCAAGAAGGCAGAGGCGATCTGTCACGCAACATTTAGATGAAGGCATTATAGTAGTAGCGTTCTTTTGGTAAAAGAAAAGCACCAAGGCTCTAAAGAGGTCGGCAAGTGCATTAAGGACGCCTCCCCCCTCTTCTTCTGTCTCTAATCTCTCACTCTCTCCCTCTATCTTGAAAACTCTGCGATATGAAAGCGAAGGTCACGTCGGGGGTACGAAGATGAACGGCCAGCCTCCTTATTCAGCACCCTCTCCCTCATTCTCTGGCACAAAGCGAAGCTGACATTGTGCACATATACGCACAAAGAGACAAGGCCGCTTCAGACACACGCAGTCCTGCTCGCCTCCATTAAGACACAAGCTTCACTTATTTTGCACAATGTGATGAGGCCTGGCCCATTTTCTCCCATGCTTTTAGAAGCTTTTACACATTTCCCAAGACCTGCTGCTCCAGTGTAGATGGATTAAATTTTTTGTGTGTCCTGCATGGCTATTGTACACTAATATGCTTGGGCTTAATCATTGGAAACCCGAAAGCACTGGCTGTCCCGGTTTTGCCTCCATTCCTCCTTCTCCTCTCATCTCTCTCTATAAGGGATTTCTCTATTTAGGAGTGCATTGTTTTAATGCAAATGATAACCATAAAACCCAATACCCCATTCTGTTAAATTAATAGAATTACGAAAAAATGTAATGATAGCAATTAAGTCTTGAAAATGCAAATTTTATAGTCAAGGACAATTACCTCATTTATAGGGTGAGCTGGAGAGATGCCAGAGGAGGGGGATTAGGATGCTGGTTGCTCACGGTTATGTGATGACGGATATGTGCCGTGCAGGGAAGGCTGTGCACCTCCACACACTAGAATACAGATGCTGCAAACTGCACACTGCATGCACTAAAGATGAGAAAAAAACCCCAAAAATATTAAAGACCATCAAATATACTACAGGCTGCAGACATTAAAGACTAAGAACAATTAAAACTACATACATTACAACCTACAAAGAGTAAAAGCCACAAACTACAGGCTTGAGACAATAAAAATTACAGACACCAAGAGCTATAAATACTGCCACCATACAGACACCAGAGGCTGCAGAAACTAAAGACTCCAGTATAATAAAAACTATAGACACTACAGACTGCAGTGACTAAAGTCTAAACATAAGGTCTACAGACACTATAGGCTTCAGATACTGAATACCATAAACAATAAAATCTATAGATACTATAGGGTGCAGGGAACTACAAACAGTGAAAGCTACAGAAACTATAGGCTACAGAGGTTAAATACTACAGACAATACAGGCTGCAGAGACAAAAGACTAGACAATTAAAATCTACAGACACCATAGACTGCAGATACTAAACAATCCATACAGGGCAGTCTACCTAGAATAGAGGACTACCAGTGAAGACACATTGAAGGCCCTGCAGATCCTACAGATGAGGGACACCGTATAATACATACACCCATGACAGTCTCTACAGAAACTGCTAACCAAACTGCCCTAACACAACCCCCACGACAGTCTCTACAGAAACCGTTAACCAAACTGCCCTAATACAACACCCACGACAGACTCTACAGAAACCGTTAACCAAACTGCCCTAATACAACACCCACGATAGTCTCTACAGAAACCGCTAAGCAAACTGTCCTATTACAACAATCCATGACAGTCTCTACAGAAACCGCTAACCAAACTACCTTAATACAACACCCACGACAGACTCTACAGAAACCGCTAACCAAACTGCCCTAATACAACACCGACGAGACTCTACAGAAACCGCTAACCAAACTGCCCTAATACAACAATCCACGACAGTCTCTATAGAAACCGCTAACACCCACGACAGACTCTACAGAAACCGCTAACCAAACTGCCCTAATACAACAATCCATGACAGTCTCTACAGAAACCGCTAACACCCACAACAGACTCTACAGAAACCGCTAACCAAACTGCCCTAATACAACAACCACGACAGTCTCTACAGAAACCACTAACCAAACTGCCCTAATACAACAATCCACAACAGACTCTACAGAAACCGCTAACCAAACTGCCCTAATACAACAACCACGACAGTCTCTACAGAAACCACTAACCAAACTGCCCTAATACAAAACCCACGACAATCTCTACAGAAACCGCTAACCAAACTGCCCTAATACAACAATCCACAACAGACTCTACAGAAACCGCTAACCAAACTGCCCTAATACAACAACCACGACAGTCTCTACAGAAACCACTAAGCAAACTGCCCTAATACAACACCCACGACAATCTCTACAGAAACCGTTAAGCAAACTGCCCTAACACCCACAGCATCCTCTGCAAACACTGCACAGACCATAGTACAGAGACAGAACAGCCACTGACAGACAACAGGTAATAGACAATAAATGCTAGAGACACCACAGCCAGGAGATGCTGCAGCTTTCTCTTGTCTAACATTACATCTCCATCCATATTACTGGTTTGATTTTACAAGCCTAGCACAAAAATCTATTTTTTAATCAATAAAATTGTTAATATGGATGCATTTTGTGGATAAATATGCATAATTTGTTTTCATCTTGAGATTTCAAACCTCATTTTGCGACATATTTAAATGGCACATAGAAGAGAGGCCAGAGATATCTGAAAAATGTTGAGTTTTTGATCATATACTATTACATGTTACTAATCCATACAGACTTATGGTGTCAGATATAGTATAAAAAAAGCCCTGTTAGTGTAAATGTAGGAATGACATTTGAACACCATGGTGTCAGTGGGCTAATGTGGTTCGGGTGGATGAAATACTCACAGCAGTTAATTATTGAAACGGCAGTAGATGAAATTAATCTTTGATGACTCTGCCATGGTTGAGCATTTTCCTTCAGCTCCCTGCTTAGTAGGTAAAGGAGGATCTTAAATATACATATTGAGTAAATTGCTTCTTGTTTGTTTTTTTATTTTATTTTACTTTAATCTCTATAATCATCTGCATGCATATTGTGCCATGACAAATTTGTAATTGATCATCATCCAAGTTATGGTTAATGTGGTTTAAGGGTGGACAATGGAAGGTTATGAATGAAAATATGCATTCATATTTCCAGTAATGTCTCAGAAACGCCTAAAAGACCCTTGAAAATCTTTAAAAACAGTCCTTTATGTGGCCATGTTGGTTATCTGCTGTGTTCTCTGGCTTGTGTTCCAACGGTGGAGGTGTTTTCTCCAGTTAATGCCTTGTCCCAGAACAACAGCACAGTCCGGACTGCCAGCAGATGATATAGAGACACTATTACAGTGAAGTTGTAAACCTCCTTGCGCTTAACGCACTATCATAATAGAATATTGATCATATCAGGGCTCTGACCCTGCCGTCTTGCACTTCAGAGCATAAAAGGTCATTTGGTGAAAGAGAGGAATAAGAGCTAAGAGAGGGGCAGGAAAAACACACTCCACTGCCTTTTCATTATTGTGTCAAATATTGGGCAAACCCAACCTAGTAAATTTTAGGTTAGGGCGAGTTATTGAGGAGACTGTAGCAGTATCCCCAATGTAGGGGACAGTCCTTTCCATCTGGATGGGTGATTTCAGTGTTGTTGTTTTTTTTCTTCAAATCTATAATAAAGCTTGCATCTCGATTCTAATACTGATACTTATAAGTCTTCTTGTTCACTTAAAACAGAGAATATACATACATACATATATATATTTATGTATGCATACACATATATACTTCAATTTTCAAAGGTCATTTTGAATTATTTCCCACATTTTCATGTCACTACTGAAATACAAAGATTTCAGTCCATAGGCATTATCTTATTTTAGCCACTGTGACATGGAGCATTGAGGCGGACGCACGTGCTGAGATAAGCGAGTTTTATTTTGGGCAAATCAAGGGTCGTGGTTGAAACAGTCCAGCGTCAATGAGCCAATACGAAGAGAACAAGATTCAGACGTAACAAAATCGCACAGGTTACACAAACAAAGGCGGTCAGAAAATCAAAATCCATACATCAAACACATACAGCACAATCAAACAAGCATACAAACAAAGACCAGGGCAAACACAGGGCTTATATAACACAGTGATGATGAGGGGCAGGTGGGAAACAGGTGGAAACAATCAGGGGCGGAGTCACGAAACAAGGGACTGTGAAAACCAAAACAAAGAAAACACGTGGACTAGACCAAAACACAAACACGAACACATGAACAGCCACACTCCTTTAGAGCAGAATGTGAGACTGCATCCCTGTCCCTCATGGCCACACAGTGAGGAGGTAGATCCCATTGTTTTTAAGTAAATTTGTCCATACAATACCCTAAAGTGTGTAACTGTAAGAGTTGTAACTATCCGATAAACATATTTTCTGCAGCTGAGCAGATGTTTTTGTGTTTTCATGAAAACTACTGGGATTCCATGTGTGTACAGCTGTTCAAAGCTGTGTTGCTAGCCATATACCGAGTTTACCATGTACTGAACTGTTTTGAGTTATGCTCAGTTGTTACCATAACAGTGTTAAGACCATTTTGGTAATGATAAAACTAATATATTAGTAATAATATTATATATTTTTAATAAAATTAAGTTAAGGCACTGAAAGCAAAAGAATAAGTTAAGTCACTTAAAAGTGAAATGGTTTTTAAATGATTAATTACAGTGATCTACACTCACCAGCCACTTTATTAAGTTCAGTTGCTTGGTAACATAAATAGCGAATCAGCCAATCACATGGCCGCAACTTAATGCATTTAGGCATGTAGAGGTGGTCAAGACAAGAGTGATTTAAATGACTTTGAATGTGTCATGGATGTTGGTGCCAGAGAGGCTGGTCTGATTAGTTCAGAAATTGCTGATCTACTGGGATTTTCATGCACAACCATCTCTAGGGTTTAGAGAGAATGGTCTGAAAAAGAGAAAATATCCAGTGAGCGGCAGTTGTGTGGACAAAAATGCCTTGTTGATGTGAGAGGTCAGAGGAGAATGGGCAGACTGGTCTGAGATGATAGAAAGGCAACAGTAACTCAAATAACCAAAATCTGGAGCTTATTCCAGCGGTCATCAGGCAGAAGGCAGGAGACACCTTGGACAGGTCGCCAGTCCATCACAGGGCCCTATTTGTCGTAATTATGATTATTATGATTAATATTGTAATAATAATTGTGCTCCTCAAGAAATAACTTCTGTCATACAAATTAAGGGAATGAAATGGAAATTAAACTATTATAATTTTAGGCCTATCGTTATTAGCATTGGGTATTGTTCAAAATGTTTCAGTACCTTTGAGAATGTTTCAGGATCAATACTGAAACCTTCACTCTCCTGAATTATATTTCTGTTTGTAACAGGGAGCGAGGAGGCATATGCAGAGAAAAATGACGTTTATTATGGGCAAATCCAGGGTCATAGTCCAAACAGTCCAGGGTCATAGAGCCAACATGGATTGATCGGAGGGCAGACATGACATAAACCAGAATCAAACATAAAACAAAGACCAATACAAACAACACCATTACAACCAACAACGACCAGCAAACACAAGGGGCAAACAGAGGGCTTAAATACAACAGGGCTGATGAGAGACAGGTGGAAACAATCAGGGGTGTAGTCATTGTGACACTGTTTACTTTCTTTTGAAGTACAAATGAAAAGTAGGTGTGTCTTAAACCAGAAATGTATATTAAGTGCCTGAAGTAATTAGAACTAACTGTAAGGCACTGATATTAGTAACATACTTGTGGATTGTAATTTAAACAGCCAATCAGTAGAGTGGATTTTGAAACAAGCATGCTTTTTGGCTCCCTGATGCTTACAATACTGACTACTTAAGCACTGAATTTCATGTTGAAAGATTATATTTTTCGATACTTGGTAGCATTAAAGACATTTGGTCATTACCATAGAAGTATTACATTGTGACACCCAGCCCTTATCATCGTATACTTGAATAATGCCTGTGCCCTAGTTACTGTCCTACACACACACACACACACACACGTATATATGTATTATTTTTTTTCCTTTTTTGTGTTTTATTTTATTAAAACAAATATACACTTTATAATTCTCTGAAGAAAACTATATTTTATGTAAGGATCGATTCTAAAAAGAAAAGACATTGGGACTAGAAGTGTCAGTACCTCAGTATCAGTACCTTTCACATTTGTGATTCACAAGCAATCCCAGTGCTGTTTGTCTGTATGTCAAAGCTCGAATATACCTAATTAATTTTAGTCGATGCACTGCGTTATGCGACATATGTTTGCTTCTGCCCTGTTTTTTAGTAATTAATTTAGCTTTTCAAACACATGCACGTCGTAGTTTTGCACAAATCCACATCTGCCTCATCTAGCATAAGAAACAGAGGGGCAATTTGGAGTATTAAGCGCTGATCAGAGCATTTGGGAAATGCGCTACAGGAAAAACAATGACAAATAACCACACACCATGCGAACAGAGCCACAAATTACACCACGAGCAGGAGACGGTTATGCTTGATTGAAGCAATTTAATGTTTTCTTGAAAAAAAGAAAGGAGAGGAAAAAAACAGGTCCTGGGAGGACAGTTAAGAAAATGACTTTTTAATCGTTCGAATGGCTTGACTCTCTTGACGACAGTGTAAAGACTCGCAGCCATTAAGAGGAGACCAACTTCGAACCAGCCGACTCTTAGTTCCGCAGCTTCAACTAAATTTTTGCCCAGCACCCACTCCAGCATGAAAAGTGTGTGGCACGGACAACCTTGACACGCACAATACATTAGAAAAGTGAGTAATCCCTAGTGTGACATTACCCGGCTGTGGAACTTAATGATGAATTTGGTTTTTCCTGGGCCTTTGGAAATATATTCATGAAATTTCAATGTCCAAATGAAACAAGTCATCTTTTAAGCAGGGTACAATGATGACATTTCATTCCTCATGTCTGGTTAAAGCAATGTGTTATTTTTTTTTTATTATTTTATTTATTTATTTTGCAAATAAATAGTCATCTGTCTTATTTGAGGCCCTGTCGTCTGGGTCAGCTAATTGAACAGCAGTTATCGCTGCACCTTTTTGTTCCGCGGCAAATGAAACTGCCATTTTAGCATCAAAATAATCAATTTGATGAGTATTGTATATACTGGCTACTCAAAGTAATGCAGTATTGATCGCAGCCCTGATGTACTGCTACTCACAGAGAGAGAGAGTGATTATTGGCTTTTGATGGATTCCTGCGTGGTGTTTTTTTTTCACCCTTAGTTTCACTGCTGTGGTTTGCAGTGCTGTTACTGTAAGCCTCAGTTTCTCTTGATAACTCTCTTTCTTTCTCCATTACCTTCTGGTTACGTCCAGAACACCCCTGCCTACCCTAAGAGCTTGCTTGTGGTTTTGCTGGTTTCTGTTAATTAGCCTGTGTTTTTCTTATTTTTCAGGGAAAGAGAATTATAATGTTATCATCATGCCAGATATGGTTAAGGTTTTCAGACTTACTATTTCAGCCTGTGTTCTTATAACAGGTCAACTGGCATCTTACAATGTGGAAGACTTTGTATCAAAATTATATTATTTTACTGTTTATTTACAGTATAAATGTACTTCTTCACTGTATTTCTAAATACCGTTGATTACTGTATTTGTACAGTTCCTCTTGCACCCCTGTATTTCTAAATTACAGCATATATGCTCACCGGCCACTTCACTTCACCGACCCCTTTTGCCTTCAGAACTGCCTTAATTCTTTGTGGCATTCTTTCAACAAGGTGTTGGAAAGAGATTTTGGTTGGTTATTTGAGTTACTGTTGTCTTTCTATCCACTCGAACCAGTCTGCCCATTCTCCTCTGACCTCTCACATCAACAAAGCATTTTCATCCACACAACTGCCGCTCACTGGATATTTTCTCCTTTTGAGACCGTTCTCTGTAAACCCTAGAGATTTGTGTGAAAATCCCAGTAGAATAGCAGTTTCTGAAATACTCAGACCTGCCCGTCTGGCACCAACAACCATTCCACGTTCAAATTCACTTAAATCACCTCTCTTCCCCATTCTGATGCTCAGTTTGCACTTAAGCAAGTTGTCTTGACCACGTCTACATGCCTAAATGCATTGAGTTGTGGCCATGTGATTAGCTATTTGTGTTAACAAGCAATTGAACCTAATAAAGTGGCCGGTGAGTGTATATTGTCTAATGTGGACACACAGCTGTCTGAGGTCCCTCAGCTTTGCTACATTAGGTTGTACAGGCAAACACAACAAATCAGTTTCACTACCAAATGCTTAAACATTCATGCACACTGCTACACAATTAAGACAACAATCACGTTGTTTTTCAGGAGAGCGTAGGACTGTTTATCAATCACACCACCAAATGAACTTCACATTACAACAGCAACATGTGTTTATACCATGTGTTTATAAGGCAGCTGTACCAAATATCTTTTAAGTATATCATTACAGGATGAACACTTTACTGAAACACAAAGCAATCGCATGGATGGAATACCAAAACAAGAAAAAGCAAACATCTCTCTAGGATTTGAATAACAAGTTGTGACAAGAAAACTGAAGTGTATCAAAAAAAAAAAAAAAATTAACGACTACTAACAAAACCACAATGAATGCCAGGAAGCTCCACCTCTGGAGTTACAACATTCCAAGAAATGCTGTTCAAGACTGCCCAAACTACCACTCACTCTCCCAAAATGCTTTGCAAATCACAACTAATTACTGTCAAATCTGACATTTTAAATTCTTTGACAACAAGCTTGAACTGCATCTTCCAGAATGCACCTTGCTCTGCAGCAACCTTCTGTATTCAAGGGGGTCTATCTACAATCTACATAATTTCCTTGCAGTGTGGAAGTCTCTTTGAAGACTGATAAAGGAACAACTCAGAATTCCTGAAAAATGAACTTGATTTCTCACATCAAGCCACTAAATATCAGTGAAATTTTTTCCAATGATAATAAAATCAATAATGGGTGATTTTATCAGTGAAACAATGTATCAATTGGGCCCAAGTGCTTACAGCATGATCATCATCTAACTAAACAAGTCTAATATAATACAACATAATAAACCTTCACACTCCAAACCTCACACTCATAACAGCCTACATTGTTGCAACATTTTTGCCAGACAAGCTCCCCTGCTGATAAATAATGTAAATATGAATCAGGCCCGGCCGTCTGCAGTAGTGTGAGTCACAATAAAAGTGTCGCTGTTCTGAATCAAAGTGACAGGGGCGTGTGGAGGTCCGCAGATAATGCAAGTTTGGCCTTGCCCACACCTGCATCACCTCACATTCTTATTGATTAGAGGCAGCGGCAAAGACATAGACACCCAGAGCCAATGTGGACATGCTTGACTGGCCAAAAAGCCAGGGGCTCTCTTGTTGTTTAGGGGTGCAAGAATGTGTGTGTGTGCTTGAGAGAAAGAATGAAAGCACAACTAGTGAAGGAATAAAAGAAGTAGAGAGTGTGGTGTTTGTGACCTATAATGTGTGTGTATGTGTGTGTGTGTGTGTGTAAGAGAGAGAGAGAGAGAGAGAGAGGGAGGGATAGAGAGAGAAAGAGAGAGAGAGAGAGAGAGAGAGAGAGAGAGAGAGAGAGAGAGAGAGAGAGAGATCTAAAACAACTAAATATGCCTATGTGTGCATTTTCTTGGAGTCTGTGCCGATGGGTGTCTGCAAGCATAAATAAATGAGTGTGTGTATGTGTGTGTGTGTGTGTGTGTGTGTGTGTGCTGCAGGCTGCTTTCCCTCTGTGGTGTCCACATGAAAACACCTCTCGCACATAAGGGCTTTACACATGGAAAAATCAATAGGCCGGTGATAGAACTCGGCTGCAGCGGTTCCCCAGGTGAAAGATTGATCTGAGCTCCGTTGAGGCTTTCTCCAAACTCCAAATAATGGTTAGAGGCCAGCGACCTCCAAGTCTCAGCAGAAAACATACACACTATTCCTCCAATAATTATAGCATTACATGAGTGAACAATGCTTTAAATAGGCAGCGCACCAAACACGGGCGGACCGTTTTTAGACGTGGCTGCTTTAAACCCCACCATGGCCACGGACCACGCTGAATACACTAAGCAAGACATTCCTCAAAGAGTCAGCCCGTTTACAAACGTGTCTTTGTTTCTATTCACGTCTGCAAAATCTTTGCGAGCAGACATGGCTGTTTTTCAAGACTCTTTTGTTTCCAGCAAGACAGCATATTCAAATAGTTGGAGAAAAATATGGACGCCAGCTCAAATGACTGTGGCATTACTCTGGGACGATATCATTCATAAGTGCACATGGCAGCTTATAAAGACATTTCATGTGGGGAAAAAAGGACCACAGGCCGACATGTTTGAAAAGTATTGATCAATGGGCCTCTGTCACTTTAGGATTACAAGGAAAGAAATATACACACAAATATACATACAGTACATACATACATACATACATACATCCTTTCTGAAGTGCACAGATAACTAATAAACAAATAAAATAAACAATAAACCAAATAAATATAGTAATAATACATAAAAAATATAAAGTACTGTCCATAAGTCTTCTGAAAAAAAATAATCAGCAAAACTGTCTAAATGTGATTAACTGCATTATATTGTGTAGTTTTGTGTAGTCATTTGCTCTAATTTGACAGTAAACCTTGTTTTCCATTTAAAAAGTGGCAATTTTGTTATAATATGTGAGCAGAAACTGAACATAAAAATGATGGGAATGCAGGATGAACATGAAAAAAGGGTGAACACAGTTCTCATTTTTCATCACTGTATTCAGTAAAGCAACAGTGGGAACTCCTCTGTGATTGGAGACCTCTCTCTCATATTGTGGCATTATGACTGGTTTTGAGACTGGTTTTGCTGTCACTGGTTTCACCTCAAACCCAGATATAACACACCTCATTCTGCTAATCAAGGACTCTAAAAGGCAATAATTAGATGTGTCAGGTGGGGTCAATTAGTGCTGGAGCTAAAGGCCTGCAGGAAGGTAACTTTACAGGAGCAGGGTAAATGACCGCTGTTTTACAGATCATTCTATCAGGCTGGTACACTTTAGAGAAATCCATTTAGGAACAGGAGTTTAGACTAAACTCCTTTTGCTTTAAACAAGTCTATGCTTAATTATGTTTTTTATTAAAACAAAAGATAAAGAAATTGGGTGTCCAATTTTGTTACTACCAAAACAATCATAACACCAAATTATATGTTTCAGTGACAATTCTGAATATTACACACTGATTATCAAACTTTGGGGCATGTTTATTTTAAACCAATGGGATCTAACTGCTCATCATGTGGCCATGAGTGAGGTGAGAGAAGCACAGTCTCACATGGGTGTGGCTAATATATATATATATATATATATATATATATATATATATATATATATATATATATAAACACACACACACAATAGTATTGAGATGCCAGATTTTTTATAGATACTATAAATATTATACAAAGTGGGACCGCAGTTATAACTAACTTGGTAGAACTTTCCTTATAGTGTTTTTATTGGCAAAAACACATTTACTGATGTAAATGAACAGTTTTAAACTTTTTTAGGATGATTTTGTACAGTAGTGTATATATAAAAACATTAGGAAAGAAAAAGTGAATTAATTAGAAAGTTTTTTTTTAACAAAAATGCATAAAACACATCATTCCTTAGCATATCATTAGATATGTCTCTAAACCCAGCCGGGAGAAGCCAGCAGTGATGTACGGGCCGGCAGTATCTCCCTGCACCTAGCCCATCAGTAAAACGAGCACACTTTGAGTGATGACTTTCCTACAGAAACCAACAGCTGTATGTGCAAATCATGCATATAAATCAATTACCGGGGCCTATGTACTTTAAATGCACCCATTAATTAAGCAATGTCAGAACCAATGAAGCGTGAAGTTCATTACATTTTTAGCGTTCAAACGCAGGATTATTTGAAGAGAAGATGGCTTTACCTAATGATTAGAGTGAGTCAAGTGGCTGCCAGGAAATGACAGAAGACAAGAGGAGAGTCCTTTTCATCAGGACACTTAGGGCTAAGACAAAACCCCAGCAGGCCCAGTGTTTTAGTTTTTTTTCCTTTGTTTGCTTTGATTTTTTTTTTTTTATGTCCCCACGATTACCCTAAGAAGGGACGCACCTACATTGTGCTTTTTCAAATAGTAATGTGACCAGTGTCTGTGTATGTAGGTGTGGTGTGGTACAATCAGCCCCTGCCCTCGCCTTCCCATACTAGGCTGCTGAAATGATAAGAGAGAGATAGAGAGAAAGAGAAATAAACAGAGAGAGAGAGAGAGAGAGAGAGAGAGAGAGAGAGGGAGAGAGAGAGATATGTCAGAAAGCACAAGCCCGACTGGCTGCACTGTATTGACCTCTGCAGAATGAAATATGATGAAAACGTTTGTGACTCATTACAAGGTCTATTTACAAGGGAATATTTGCATACTCATCTTTTTATTTCCTCTTCTCTTTGCAAATTATTTTCCAGTGAGCAGGACATCTGCCTCTGCCACCCTATTAATTAATAAATAAACAAATAAACTAACAAGCAAGAGGAAACACACACACACACACACACACACACACACACACAACCTTCAGGTGAGCTGTATTGTTACGTGGCATGTGAGTAGTGCTTAGCAGTGGTTTAATTTACAGCAGCAGATACTGAGCCAACTATATGTACTGAAGTATGATTCTGATATTGGTAGGAGTTTTTTTTTTCTGTGCTCAAAAGAAAATAAAAAAATAAACTATGAAAACCTAGCATATCAACAGTGCTGAAGAAAGATCACATTTCTCCAAAATGGCAAAAAATACATAAAAAGCTCTTAACTAATACCACATGTTAAAGTAGTTTTTTAGTCTATGTTGTTTGGGACCTTTCCTGTTGGTTCATTTGTCATGAAATATTCACACAATGCGTATGTTTTCAAATGGTGTATAAATATTATTACTATGTAATTCCCAGTTCTGTTACATTCTAAAGCTGAGTCAAGTAATGGGTGAAACCAATCAGAATTAGGGCAGATTTTTCATCTTCCTTCCTTACTTCCTTACCACAGCCCTGCCCCACACAAAGTCTCTTTTTGCCTAAATTGAATAGCAGCAAGTGCTAGCATTTCAAAAATACCGCTCAACTGTGATAAAATGACTGCAACACTACGCTCAACATGACTACGCTCACCATCAGTTACTGTAGTCACTGATTTAACGTAACTTTTCCTCTGTAATCCAATATGTCACACAGACTCGGCTCTCTCTGAGAAGTCTGATCTCTGCCAGAAAATAAAAGAAACAACAAAAAAGCAAAAACCAAAGCCTGTTGCGTCAAGCTGTTGAAGACTCAGTCCTAATCAGGCAGAGAAGTTGAGTTTTCATCTTTTATCTCCATTTTAATTAGAGATATGTCGACGGTTAATGGTCAAGTCAAAAATCTTCCATCAGGTTCTGTGGATTTCAAGGGTTAAAAGGCCTTGGTTGGGCTTTATGATAACAATGAAACAGAACTGACTTATTTGAAGTCACAGATGAAGTTCTGAAAATACACTTGAAATAGTTTGTCAAATGTTGGGCCCCTGTTTTCACAGTCTGTTCATTCCAGCAAGAACCCTTCTCACATGGACAGTGCAAACAGCTCCCAACAGTAAAGTCTATGTTTGTTTTGCATGTAAGCCGTTTTATATAGCTTAATTCAAACGGAGTCGAATCCCTGTAATACAGCCTGCAGAGATGCCTGCATCACACACATACACTCCACAACCTCTCTACACAAACTACTTTACAGGAATACCACAGGCAGAGGGGTACATAAATATAGAATTAGACAAAGTGCTATTTCTTTTTATGTTTCCCCCCCACTTTTATTCCATTTTTACCCTCTAACTAGCAGCATCCCTTGGTTTGGACTATGCAGATGCGAGTAAGTACTTCAAAAAGTTGCAGTTTGCACATGATTGCTCGGCAGAAAGTCTTTTCTTTTAACTGAAATCAGCAGTTGCGGAACACGGAGACCCAGGGGCATCTTTTTTTTACAGAAATAACTGCTTGCAGGGGTCGATTTGAAATTTAAATCGCTGTGAAATAGTGTTTGTCATTAGCAATCAAATATTTGAACCTTTGGGACACCTCTGTCCTGTGGTTGGGAGGGGATTTTCTCTCAAAGCAAAAAGCTCATACAAAGGTGAGAGAGACAGAGGCAGAGTTTTGTTTGCCAGCTGCAGACAGACACACACAGGCCTGAGGAAAGGAAGAAGAAACAGAAGCAGCAGCAGAAAAAGAAGTTTTCTGTATGTCTGTAAGACCCCATTGTGTCCAAGTCAAAAAAGAGTCTTTTGAAAGACAAATCATTCAATCCATAACTCCTACACATTTACATCGGAGACATTTACATAAATCGGGAACAAATTAAAGAAAAAAACATAGTGTCTTAGTGCACTTTGGCTTGAATTCAGATCTCTGGAACTGTAACTGAGGGATAGAACACTATTCTTCCTAAAGATATTCTGTCAATTGATGCTTCAGAAAAGAAAAACGAATGTTTGTAAGGACAAAATCAATGTCAATAACATGTGTTGACTTGAAGCTGTAAGAATATCAAAACATGATGGGGGACGATCATTCCCCTTCCCCTGAAGCGTAATTAGTCTTCATTAGGGGGCTGTTTGAAGTGAGGTGAAACTGAAGAGAGTCTTCACTACATAATAGTGACAGGAAAAAAAGGACACAGGGGGCTTAAAAAGCCTTTGGTATTATGTAGGTAAATGTGAAAATGTATTCTAAATAAATATTTACATACAGATAAAAGTATATTTACCTATTCAGTACATTTTAACCTAGTAATTATTCATTAACAGAGTAAGAAGTAGAATTCAGCAGTGCATACATGGAAACTGTATCCTGAGTCCATTTGATTACATGATTATCTGACTGGACACAAAACCTCAATGTTCTGAACAATCTAAACATTATCTATAAACACATGGCCAACGCAGAATTCAACAAAAAACTAATTGTTAATTGAGAAAATATCACCTGATGACACTAGCCTAGGTGTGAAAAGTGACTCATGAGCTGAAGAAACCTTCCTTATTTTCTCCAGCATTTTTACTGCCTGTCTTCATTCAGGAATGAGGCGAGTGGTTTCTCTTCTGTCCTCTTCTCTGTCACACAAGTGCCTGTACACGTCTCATACTTAGTTATACACTAGCACAGAAAAAATAACAGAAAGAAAGGCATAGTCATTATTATAGAGGGTCTGTGTTTTCAGTTTTCAGCATTGTGGGCTCAGAAATTGACATGCTGGGGGACAGATACAGAAAGAAAGAAAGAAAGAAAGAAAGAAAGAAAGAAAGAAAGAAAGAAAGAAAATTAAAAATATAAAGTGAAAGCAAGACAAAGACAACAGACATAGAAAAGAAAAAAGGGAGGGAATGAAAGAAAGAACTAGCTGAACTAGCACTAGAATGCCAAGGCCATGGGTTTGACTTCCGATGACCATGTGTAGTGGTGGGCAATATGACATTTTATCGGTATCGTGAAAAATTTCATGATTGTGATGAATAATATGCCTTTCTGAGCTTATTGTGGATATCTTTAGTACTTCAGTACACCAAACAACTGCATGTTTCATTACAAAGAGAGTATAATTAGTCCTTGTGCATTATCTCTGTGTCAAAATATCATGATACATATCATCTATCATAAAAATGTTCTGAAATATTGTGATATGATGTTTTTGTAATATTGCTCACCCCATCATACATACTGCTTAAAGAATTATACCCTTACTGTAAGTCTGAAAGTCAAACTGTATTTAAATGTCCACTACATAAATACAAGTAAAATAGAATCCCTTTTAACTTCTGCTCCACTGCTCTGGAAGGAGGCACGAGTGAGAGAAGCTTCAGTGTCCACACCAGAGTAATGACTGCAAAGGGGACAGCAGTCCCAGACCACCTCACCCCTGCCCCCCCTTACACAACGTAATGGCCACCCATAAAGAGAATCATCATCAATGAAAATGACAGGTTATTAAGATCCGATATTAAGCAATGGGCTTTAATAATGATAGGTTATCTATAAAACCTTTACAACCTGGGCTCACCACGAGAGCAGCTCCCCATCTCTAGCCTGCCGCTGCTACAGACACATGCTAATAAGCCCACAACCTTTAATTAAGCCGTATGTATAAGTAGGTTCCCATTAAGGCCTGATTTGTGGGCCAGTTCATTTCATCAAAGCACCAGCCAGCAGACACATACTCAATACAAATCAAGGCAGCAGGAATATTATCCTGCCTAATGGGCTCCCAATATTGATATTTTATCACTGGCCGCTGATAAGTGACTTTTAGGATCCTCATTTCTCACGGTGTGGAGGCAGCACTGAGGACGTAACGACTAGCATTTATTTCCTGATGGAATCATTTACATTACTTTACATTGTTTATTGGCTAACTGATGGCACAGAGGTGTATTCCTCATACTTACATCTGTATCAGACTGTGTGCATAGTTTTTTTGTAATGTCTAGACTTTTGGTTTAGAGTGGTCAAATGGAAACTAAAAGTTAGAAGAATAAAGTCTGGATGTGAAGAGTTTAATTTCTATCGATATAATGGCTTTATAGCAATTTTAGAAAATGTAAAAATATAATACTGCTACTTGGGCTTGACCAATATTTTTTGTGACCAAAACCAGTGTTAAGGAGCTACAAATTCTAATATCAGATAATATATGCTCATATAAATAAATAAAGCCAAAATTTAAACAAAATCTGTCAAATATTAATTTGTGAGGGAGTTACAAACCAAGTCCATGAGGTGCTTTGCATTGAAAAACTGCAGTGTAAATAGGTGTAGCTTCTCAGGTTCATCAGCAATTGTATTTGATTCTATAAATACAATTTATACAAGCAAATACAATTGCTCAGGGCACCCAAGATGTTTTTTTTTCTCCATCCTTATGTGTTGTGTTGCAGCAGAAATATGTGAGTGAGTTTTCTTCATAAAAAGTTTTTTTTGGTTATGTTGTCCTCATGATGGCATTTGATGCGCCAATAGATTCATTGGTCAGGCTGTAAACAGCTTTAGCAGTAATGTTATATTAAACATGCTGTTGCTGAAGAGGTCACCCAGTTGTAGTGTTGAGACTCATCTTGGTCTTTTTTTTCTCCTCTTGCCTGGATTGTCTTATGCTACCATAAAGGCAGGGTTAGGTAGGGTTAGTATTTGTGGTTCTTCAGTGTTGTACAGGGCTCAGTTTCACTTGCTCCAACAGGTTCCACCCTGTTAGAGCCTGAAAAGCACACAAAAAATAAAAATAACCACAACAAACCACTGCCTTTCAAAAAAGAAACAAAATATAATTTTGTAATAATATTGTGACACAAAAAAGATAAAAAAAATAAATAAAGCACAAAACTCACGCCATGTAGGCTTCTTGCTCTTCCTTTCTCTGAGAAGGCGTGTTGGGCCCTTCATCCTCTCTTCTTCCTCCTGTTCTATATTTCGACCTTGGACGCTCTGAAGAGCATCTGCATTGTCTAAGTCTCCGATCACCTGAAAAAAACCAAATGCACTTGCTTTCACAGTCCAACACTCACACCCCTTTCAATTTGTGTTCACCTTGTGGTCTAGTAAAAAAAAACTAAATATAAACAAAATAAAAATTACACTTCCCTATGTAGTCGACGATGGCTTTCCACAGGAGTTAAGAGTGTGTTTATGGGAATTTTGACCATTCTTCCAGAAGTGCATTTGTGAGGTCAGACACTGATGTTGGATGAGAAGGCCTGGCTCACAGTCTCCACTCTAATTCATCCAAAAAGTGTTCTACTGTGTTGAGGTCTGAACTCTGTGCAGGCCAGTCTTTGCTACTGTCTACTGTCTACTGCTTTGTGCACTGGTGAGCAGTAAGGTTGGAACAGGAAGGGGCCATCCCCATTAAGAGTTCCTTTCACTGGAACTAAGGGGCTGAGCCCAGTGCCTGAAAAACAACCCTACACTATAATCCCCCCTCCACCAAACTTTACACCTGGCACAATGCAGTCAGACAAGTACTGTTCTCCTGGCAATCCGCAAACCCAGACGTAGCCAGATGGAGAAGCGTGATTTGTGACTCCAGAGAACACGTCTCCACTGGTGTAGAGTCCTTTGATGCTTTGCACTGCACTTGGTGATGTAAGGCTTGGATGCACCTGCTCAGCCATGGAAACCCATTCCATGAAGCTCTCTACACTTTTCTTGAACTACTCTGAAGGCCACATGAAGTTTGAAGGTCTGTAGCGACTGACTCTGCAGAAAGTTGGCAGCCTTGGCTACACTATGCGCCTCAGCATCACAGTACCACGCTGGAATACACTGAGCTTCTGAGAGCGACCCATTCTTTCACAAATGTTTGTAGAAGCAGTCTGCAGGCCTAGGTGTTTGGCTTTATACACCTTTGGGCATGGAAGTGATTGGAACATCTGAATTCAATGATTTGGCTGGATGAGTGAATACTTTTGGCAGTATAGTGTAGCTGAGGGCAGCAGGCAGCCATTAAACGCATACAATGTCAAATTCTGCCTCCCTGGCTGAAACTGGCTCCTCTTCGTTCGCATGCACATCATGCAGGAATATGGCTGGTAGATAAGAACGTGATTTTGTGACTACTATCTTGATATTTTTAAACAGATATCTTCAGCTAGAGGTTAATTAAAAATTCAAGATTACAGTTACTTATAAAATAACAGACATCATGAATAAACTCTGTAGCCTCCGTGCAATGGGTGGTCAAATTTGATCAGCTGAAAGTGGCTCCCTGCAGTCTTTGGCTATACTGACAAGTTTTGTTCTCTGTTATAATTTACAGTCAATCATACTGTATCCTAAACCACACCAGCAAATCTGCATGACCTTTTGAGGATGTGCTTAGAAGAAATATTAATTTGAGTATTTGTTAGCAACGTTTGCCATGTAACTCCATCACAAAACTAAAGTAATAAAATTTGGTCAACTGCATCGGGGGTAACTGAAAAATTATGTAAATATGATTTTTCTCTAAATCCTTTTTAAAGCCTGTGTAATGTGTGCAATGTACAACAATATGCAGACACTGATATAGTGAAAAGCACCTTTCGACCAGCACAATTCAGCAAGATAAACGCACCATTTGTACACCCTTGGCCTCCCTACACAACACATATGTCTTGTAACAAATATTTATAGGCTTATTCCAACAGGCATCATCAGCCAAAAAAAGTCAGGTTGACATGACACCTATGTCAGGTGACATCAACTTTTTTTTGACAATAAGTTACAGTGGGTGTCATAATACCTCTTTGAGTGAAATGACACAGCATGTTGTAACAACAGATGCTGTAAATCACAGTGACATAATGCTTTACTAAAGGGCCACATAAAATGCTAATGCTGAAGCTATGCCATATTATCACCATTATGTCACTATGACATACACTGTGCAACATTCAAACCCAGAAAGAATCCTTACACGTCCTATTGCCAGAAAAAAAAGTCACTTGAGATGATGTTAACTTGATGTATGTCAACTTGACATCAAAGTTAGCAAATGCCACTTTTGACAAATAATGCTTGCTGGAATAAGCAGTTTCTGTCCATGTAGATCATGTAAGCTATCATAAAGACAATATGTTGGTATCACGTAGTCTTATGAACACTGTCCTACAATAAAGTGTTGCCGAAATAATCTACATGCAACACAGATACACACATACATCCCCATTCAGATTAGATTAGTGTACACTATATAAACATAATTAGTGTATGTATATATATATATATATATATATATATATATATATATACGTATACTTATACTTGTTGATGCTATTATAATTGCCCCTTTAATTTCTACAGTGCAGAGAGGATGAAGACAGACTGAGAAAATGGTTGAAAGACTTCTACTTTTCATGATTTTTACTGTTTCATGATATGGAAAAAGATCAATATGGATACTAGAAGGTTGGATATGGTGAGTATTTTTTCCAACATGATGCAACATCTGTCTGGAAAATCCACCAAAATCACAGAGATGCATATCTGGATGGGATTAAATTTATCAAAAGACTTACTGCAAAACAGTATGTAATCCAGTCTGCAGTTTTCTCGTTGGAGGAGGGAGAAAAACATAGACATGGCCAATCCAGTTGGAAATAAAAGCACTGAGGATCACCTGTACCCCAAGACCCTATGCAAATCTAATCCTCTCTGGATAGGGCTACATGCAAAGGACATCCTTATCTGGTTCACACAAACAAAAATAACGCCAGACATTAGTGGAATAAATCAAGTCTACATTTTGTTTTTTTTTAATCATTGCTTTTACTCTGTAGCAAATGGAGCACAGTCTGGCCCTCGACAGCCGCCATCAAACACGTGCAGGAGTAATTATGAGAGCCAGGCAGGGACAAGAGAGGATTAATGCAGTTTGTCAATTAATGTAGCTTTGAGGTTCCTTCTTAAAGGTTAACTTTTTCATATTCCCAAAGCTGAACTGGGTCAGGGTGTGCTGGGTGACGAGCTTCGTGTGTCTGCATAGCGGTGTGAGTCACAGAGAGAGAGAGCGGTTAATGGTGAAATTGATGGAGTAATACCATAATATTCTAGTGAGGAACTCGTATTAAATGGCATGGCCCTGCGCTCGTCTCCATAGCTGGCGGCATGGACTCACCTCCACACGCAGTCCTAGCCTTGGGTAACACTTTTACACAATGACACAGTCAGAACTAATTTGCCTATTCAAGATAATTCAGTCAAATCAAGCATTATGGCTCTTAGAACAAGGTCTAACAGAAAGTACACTACGAAGAAGTAACACCTTTCATAAAAAGCCCCATCCATTTGTTCAAGACTTTAAGTCTTAGAGGTCTAGAGTTATTAACATGGTTTTGCTATACCTTCAATTTGCATAGTATTGCCTAATTCTATTATTATTTAGATTTGTACTGAATGATATTTACATTTTTATTCAAATGCAATTCTAGCTTTTCAAGTTTGCTTCAGTGACAAAAACTGACATGGCAAACACTATAGTTTTATTTCCCACAAAACATTTCATAAAATGAATGAGAAATAGGTCGAATTAAGGGGAATTCATGTCAATTCATCTGTTTCATGTGAAACAATCATTGTAGAGAAACCTACTGACTCTGATTTTCTTCACAGCAGTGGAAGAGCCAGGGGTTGCAAAGTCTGCAATGCAAATATAGCAGTTTTTATTTGATATCAAAATGCCTGATACCAAAATACCGATATCAAAATACTGTACCAATACATGCTTTCTGATGTTTTATATGTAATGGTAATAATGGTAAAACAGTGGTAAATCCTTACAATGCCTTGAATGCAATTTCGACCAATATTGAATTCTATAGCTCTCAGTTTAATGTATTTCAGACACATTCAACACTGCAGGTGTCTGAGCATTTTAAAACATATTTAGACTGCTATTTGTTGCATAGAAAAAAGATTATTTTTCTTCATAGAACGACAGCCTAAAATAAGCTAAGTCATATGGTATTCCTATCTGTTTGAGTAAGTTATTTGAGTGTGCCTCAAATGATTTTGGACAAAATCACTAAAAATACATCTCCAGGTATCTAAACAACCAAAGCACACAAGGTCTCACTTTCCATTTACATCTATAGCATTTGCCTGATGCTCTTATCCAGAGCAACTTACAATTTGTTTATTTTTACATAGGTAGGCCAAGGTGGTGTTAGGAGTCTTGCCCAAGGACTCTTATTGGTATAGTGTAGGGTGTTTGCCCAGGTGGGGATTGAACCGCAGTCTACAAGGCAGAGGTGTTAACCACTACACTATCCCAACCACCCCAATATACACCATAGTATATCTGTGGTATCTATCCAAACTTACAGTGATCTTGAAACATTCAGCTTTGTGACAATATCAGTTGTAAAAAGAGCTATACAAATACATTTGATTTGATTTGATACAGCACCGTGCAAAATTCTGCAAACAATGGAAAATATTAACAATGCCTTGTATTTACCTCTATGGTATGAGTATTTTTGAAAAACTTTGTTTTAGAGCCAAACTATGTTTCTGCTTTGACAAAACCACATCAAAGTAACTCTGTCTCATTTAATAATTTTCTGTGAGGTAGTGTTAAGAGGCATTAACCACTTTGGATGCCTTGTTCATATCACCACTGACTCTGTAAATTTCTCTAAAATGGCACATTTCACCTCAAACCACTATGGATGAAACTACATGCATCTTATCTGTTAAATTAGGTAGAATGTTTTACAAATTGGTGGAATTTGTCTTTAATTATTAAACATGCTTTTCATCATCACCAGGGATAATTCCAATTGCTATGGATAAAACTACACCTACTGTTTGCATGTTTATTGGGGGGTACTCTATTCAACTATTCAACCAATTCATCTGCAGTCACGTTTAGTGATGTCTATAAGCTTGAGCGTAAAAGTGATAAAAACGCAGTAAGGGAACAAAAGTGTCCATGCCCAACAAACGCTGGATGGTCGTCATCGTTTTGTTTCCCCTCCGCATAATAAATAATTTGTGTGGAGGTAATACTCAAGCTGTCGGAGCTTTAGTTGTGCATTTTTAATGGGCCTTTTCCAGAAGTGGCGCCAGGCTCTGCATATGCTCCACTCGGCATATGGGGAAGAGAAGCGCGAGGCGCAGTTGGCCAGGGCCACATTCGCTAAGGCCACACGCGCTTTTAGCGGAAGCCCGCAAGGAACAGTACACACACGTTGCCCATAAAACGTTCGTTTATGTCCGACGCCATCTTGTTTGTGCAGATGAACCTGCAGAATCTGTGCGGTTATGGGAGAAATGTTTGTGTTGGAGCCGTTATAAAGTGCATTTCTAGAGCCATTCGAAAAGTGGTAAACATCTGCTTAAATAACGGCTTGGTTTTGAAAGCAGTTGCTAACTTTGAGTTTAACGTTACTTGTGGAGTAATAAAGGTAGGCTGGAAATCTAAATGATGTCTAACATCCAAACACACGTTCAGTGTATCTGCTGAGGAAGCTTGTTTTCTAACTGCAGTGTGCTTAAAATCTGCTTTACAATAGCTTTTTATTGTCTTTTAACGTTGATGTCTGAGGACAACAGCCAGTATGCGGTGGAGAGTTTGCTACTGCGCTTGGCTAACAACTTTCTAGGAACTGTTTCAAGTCAAAGGTTACTCGACCCTTACAATGACTTTAACCAAAAATTATCTGCATGTACAGTGATGAGCCACACCATGAAGGTATGGGAAAGAGTTGTTGAAGCAAGGCTAAGGTGAGAGGTTCAGATCAATGAGCAGCAGTTTGGTTTCATGCCCAGAAAAAGTACCACAGATGCATTTTTTGCGTTGAGAGTGTTGGTAGAGAAGTACAGAGAAGGTTTGGCTCCTCCAAAGACGACGAGTTGTGTTTGTACCAAACAGTTCTACTTTGGTTTCATCTGACATTCATACAGACATATGACATTCTCCCAATACTCTTCCGGAACATCCAAATGCTCTCTAGCCAACTTCAGACGCTCCCGGATATGTACTGGCTTAAGCAGGGGGACACATCTGGCACTGCAAGAGTCCCTGGTGGCGTAGTGTGTTACTGACAGTAGCCTTTGTAACGTTGGTACCAGCTTTCTGCAGGTCATTCACTAGGTCCCCCCGTGTGGTTCTGGGATTTCTGCTCACCGTTCTTGTGATCATTTTGACCCCACGGGCTGAGATCTTGCGTGGAGCCCCTGATCGAGGGAGATTAGCAGTGGTCTTGTAGGTCTTCCATTTTCTGATTATTGCTCCCACAGTAGATTTCTTCACACCAAGCTGCTTGCCTATTGCAGATTCAGTCTTCCCAGCCTGGTGCAGGTCTACAATCTTGTTTCTGGTGTCCTTCAACAGCTCTTTGGTCTTCACCATAGTGGAGTTTGGAGTGTGACTGTTTGAGGTTGTGGGCAGGTGTCTTTTATACAGATAACAAGGTCAAACAGGTGCCATTAATACAGGTAATGAGTGGAGGACAGAAGAACTTCTTAAAGAAGAAGTTACAGGTCTGTGACAGCCAGAAATCTTGCTTGTTTGTAGATGACCAAATACTTATTTTCCACCATTATTTGCAAATAAATTCTTTAAAAATCAGACAATGTGATTTTCTGAATTTTTTTCCTCATTTTGTCTCTCATAGTTGAGGTCTACCTATGATGTCAATTACAGGCCTCTCTCATCTTTTTATGTGGGAGAACTTGCACAATTGGTGACTGACTAAACACTTTTTTTCCCCACTGTATCTAAATAGCCAAAACAAGGTGTGTGTAATCAAGCCAAACTTACATTAACCTTAAAACATATTAACAAAATGTGTTAAAATATTTTGTATGACCAGTTACAGTAATACATTTTTGTTATTTGTAATGTGTTAATGTGGTAAAAGTAAAATAATATGAGCTTAAGCAGGTGTTTAGTAATATACATGTTTTTTTTAGAGTGAACTACTTGAATAAAAATATATGCTATCTATAGATTTACAAACAGCCAAAGCAAGGGAGACCTCACTTTCCATTGAATCCATGTGGCATCAATCCAAATCTATAATAGTACTGTACACAAGTCAGAGATCACCCTTAATTTATATAACATCCAGTCAAAAAGACCATTAAACAGAAGTTTTTGATTTATTTGTCAGCATCACAAAAAAAGCAGAAAATATTTTTAACAGAAAATTACACGTAACCCTCAACAACGAAATATATTTGAATTTTTTCAGTATTTTGTTTCTACTCTTTGCCTTAAGCTTACTTATTTTTAAGGGGACTTGCTTTCAGTATTTCAAAGAAAAAGTTCTGTCTTAAAAGTTGGCTGCATTTTCTGCTTTTTTGATCCAAGCAATCCGAAACACATTCAGTGATGTTGAGGTATAGGATTTGAGAACACCAGCAACTTCACTGTTTGATTTGAAAAGTTTCTTCTTTCTCAGTAAAGGCTACTCCAGAGCTGCACGCACACAGGGTTGAGTTGTCTTCTCTTAATGGAAGAATTGACAGAAACAATTATAGATTTTTCAGATTTGAAGCAGAAGTAGAGCTTGATTTTCTACTTTTTTCTCATGGATGATTGCTCTGAAGTATGGATGGTGACACTTTTAGTGGTCTACCAGGTCATCCGCAGGTGACAGCAGTTCTATTTTCTCTATATCTTTCAGTGACTTTTTGAACTCCCATTTTGGAAACGTTTTTTTTCCTCATTTGATTTTCCACCTTGTTTATGCAAGCTGATTATCATATATCTAATCACTTCAGTATCTCCTAAAAAATTAATAACTTTATGGCTGTTTTGAGTCAAACCAAGTTTCTGAGTGTTACAATAGTCTACATATACTAATATGATTTATCTGTGTTTTTTCTTGAGAGTATCTTCTATTTATTATAACATTCTTTTATATTTTGTATGTAATAACAGCCTAAAATAAGCAATATAGTATGTACTTCCTATCTTTTTGCATAGGATATATAAGTGTGTGCGTGTGTGAGAGAGAGAGGTCTGAAGGCAAGATTGCCTCAGTAGTTATTTCTGTCTGAGGAACTGTCACCTTAAATCTATGTGCCAGTTTGTACACACCTCCCATCCTACAGAGAACTACAGCACTTTCAGAATTACATAAACCACCACTAAAACATTTGACTCAAGTGTTCTGGGGACGCCCTTTGGTTATTCTTCAATGCATCTTCCATCAAAAAGGCAGTATATATATTGAGGGAAGAATTAGTCTGAATATGCAAAGAAGCTTTTCTCTCTTTGCGGCTGTAAAGGGGTTAGTGGGAGGTGAAGGCAGCACCATGGCTGGATGCAGGCCCTGGCACGGATGTACTCATAACTGTAGATGGACAAGAGCTGACACAGTAGAGCAATCGCACTGGGGCTTGTAGTACAAGGGCCCATGGCACCCTTATCGGACCCCTTATTATGCTACTTACACCTACTAATAAGTAGCTATGATAACTTATTAATGCACTTTCACCATTAGCCTACATTAGAACTTAATTTAGACATAACAATATTGACTAGCAAATTACATTGTCATATTTCTATGCAGGCCCCATTTTTTGTACACAGTTGCACCACTCTGTTGATGCCATCAATGTCTCTCAAACAGGACATCATCCAACAGGGGGACATAGTCTTCACATGCTCCAGATCCCACATGACATTTCTGTCTGCTTATCTGGGCAGAAATGGGCTGGATCACTCACTGAGTGAACAATACAGCTCTGCAGGAAAAACAGCAACTCTGAGCCACACTGGGGACCAATAGAGTGCCTCTAATGTGTTCAGAACAGTGGTTCCCAATGCCATTCCTGAGAACCCACCGCTCTGCTTGGGTTTGTGTTTTTCCCTGCTATAACACACCTGATTCAACTCATCAGCTAATTAGAAGCACTCCAGGGGTTGAACCATGTATTGTGCAGGGTGGTGGGGCCCAGCACTGGGAATGGGAAGCAGTAGTTAATTGGGTCTGTTTTAGTGCTTTGGATTGTTTTAGATGTTTTAGTGTTCAACCATCTTACCAATTTGTTTATTTATATAATGCTTTTTATAAAAGATGTGTTCAAAGCGTTCAAGCATATCTGAACCAAAGGAACTGTAGTGCTACATCAGGATCTTACACTTCAATCATACTACTAAAGTTAATTGAATGGGTTAATCTCTCAGCAGTCCATAGATGAGCATGGTACATATACATACACCATTATCAAAAGAAACAAATGCTTGTCTATTAACTATGTAAAAAAGGGGGTCAGTGTGATAAGCCAGTAATTACTCTCAGTGTTAGTAAACTCTTTTGAGAGATGATTGAACTGAAGTCTCCTCAGCAGTGGACATGTTAAAAAAAGCTTAACACTAATGTTGTACAGGACTTGTGCAGGCATTTTGTGGCAAGTTGCATATACCATCACAATTGAATGACTACCGCCCGGTAGCCCTCACCCCCATCATCACAAAGTGCTTTGAGCAGCTGGTCCTAGCACAGCTCAAATCCTGTCTCCCCCCCACCCTGGACGCCCACCAATTTGCATACCGCCAGAATAGGAGCACAGAGGATGCAGTCTCCATAGCACTGCACTCTGTCCTCTCACACCTGGACAATAAAAATACCTCCATTAGGATGCTGTTCGTAGACTTCAGTTCAGCATTCAACACCATAAACACCGGTGTACCACAAGGCTGTGTGATGAGTCCCTTCCTCTACTTCCTCTACTCCCTCTTCACCCATGACTGCAAGCCTGTCGATGGTTCCAATACCATTATTAGGTTTGCAGATGACATCACGGTGATTGGCCTCATCAAAAACAACGATGAGACAGCCTATAGGGAGGAGGTGGTTCGTCTGGCTGAGTGGTGCGACACAAACAACCTTCTGCTCAACGCTGAGAAAACTAAGGAGCTCATTGTGGACTTCAGAAGGAATGCTGACCCACATCCACCCATCCACATCAAGGGGACGGCAGTGGAGCGTGTGAACAGCTTCAAGTTCCTTGGTGTCCACATCTCCGAGGATCTCACCTGGACGACCAGCTGCTCCAAGCTGGTAAAGAAGGCTCACCAGTGCCTCTTCTTTCTTAGTCTGAGGATGAACCACCTGTCCTCAGACATCCTGGTGAACTTTTATCGCTGCACCATTGAGAGCATCCTGACCAACTGCATCACAGTACGGTACGGGTGCTGCTCTGCCTCAGACCAGAAGGCGCTGCAGAGGGTGGTGAAAGCTGCATTTCGTTGCTTTGTACTTGCGACATACGCAATGACAATAAAGTTGAATTCTATTTTATTCTATTCTATATACACTATATTGCTAAAAGTATTCATTCACTCATCCAAATCATTGAATTCAGGGGCTCTAATCACTTCCATGGCAAGAGCTGTATAAAACCAAGCCCCTAGGCCTGCAGACTGCTTCTACAAAGAATTCTGAAAGAATGGGTTGCTACAGACCTCCAAACTTCATGTGGCCTTCAGACTAGCTCAAGAACAGCATAGAGAGCTTCATGGAATGGGTTTCCATGGCTGAGCAGCTGCAGCCAAGCCTTACATCACCAAGCGCAATGCAAAGCGTCAAATGCAGTGGTGTAAAGCACCGCCACTGGCCTCTAGAGCAGTGGAGATGTGTTCTCTGGAGTTACGAATCTCGCTTATCCATCTGACTAAGTCTGGGTTTGGTGGTTGCCAGGAGAACGGTACTTGTCTGACAGCATTCTGCCACGTGTAAAGTTTGGTGGAGGGGGGATTTATGGTGTGGGGTTGTTTTTCAGGAGTTGTGCTCGGCTCCTTAGTTCCCGTGAAAGGAACTCTAAATGCTTCAGCACCAAGAGATTTTGGACAATTTCATGGTCCCAACTTTTGTCGGAACAGTTTGGGGATGGCCCCTTCCTGTTCCAGCATGACTGTGCACAAGTGCACAAAGCGAGGTCCATTAAGACATGGATGAGCAAATTTGGTGTGGAAGAACTTAACTGGCCTACACAGAGTCCTAACCTCAACCTGATAGAACACCTATGGGATGAATTAGAGCGTGTCCAACATCACTGTCTGACCTCACAAATGTGCTTCTGGAAGAATCAGCAGAAATTCCTGTAAACACACTCTTAACCCTTGTGGAAAGCCTTCCCAGAAGAGTTGAAGCTGTTATAGCTGCAAAGGGTGGGCTCAACATCATATTAAACCCTATGGATTAAGAATGGGATGTCACTCAAGTTCATATGTGTGTGAAGGTAGACGAGTGAATACGTTTGGCAATATAATGCATGTCATTAACTGAAATCACATTACACAGTCAAATTTGCAAGATTTTTGTTATTGGGATTTGGCAAAATATTTGCTTTGTTCATGGGACAGTAGAGGAAGTATGGGGGCAGCAATGTATTGAACCAGTCGATCAGAGCCAAAGAAATGCTGTTTTTGTAACGTCATTCAAATAAGTACACTTTTCTAAACATTAACATTGTGTACTGACATGAGGCATGAGACTCTTTGAAGGGTTTGTGGTGAAGTGCCGTAAAATAACCATGGATTATATTAGGTTATGGCCTAGAGATTCTCCACATTTAAACCTCTGCACACCAAAACTGATTTGTTTTTTATCATTTTAGCATCCCTTCACGACTTCTCTCTGTATTTTACGTTATGTTACTTCAGCAGAGCATTTCCCAGAATGATAGATATGCCATGTGTTAGCATCGTTCTCATCAGTCAAAAGCAGGCTCAGGATCCACCATTAGCTGAGTGCAGTCCCTGCGAGCAAGCTGTTGACACACCCGGCATAAATCTGCCGCTTTTGACAAGGAAGTTTTAAAATATTAATTTTGTTGGGCTGATCCAGGTTGTTCTCGGGGGGATGGGAGTTAATTCATATGCTTGCAGTTGTTGCTGTGTTGCTGAGTGGAATCTGTGGTACATTTAATTAGACAGCAATCTGGCCAGCAGTCTGCTCAGTGCTGCTCGGCTGGGTGAAGTAATGTGTAGCTCCGTGGAAAACGTACCCAGAATGCAGGGCGTTAGGGAACGCACCACTGCTATGAGTTCTTAGCTAAGACCCAGAGAGAGGGAGTTAGTGCTGGGTCTGGGGGTGAGGAACACAATAATGCTTAGCTCCTCGCTTAGCTCTCTTTGATCTGAATGATGGCACCGCCCCAGGCCAGATAGTCCTGGTGAATGTGTGTGTGTGTGGGTGTGAGTGTGTGTGTGTGTGTGTGTGTGTGTGTGTGTGTGTGTGTGTGTGTGTGTGTGCGTGTGTGCATGTGTGTGTGCATTTGAAATGTTTTCTTTTTCTGAGTTGGACCTGTATCGACAGAGTATAGCAATCTCCCTCTTTTTCTCTATCTTTCTGTAAAGGAGATTAATAAAGATATGGCTACATCTAAGCCAACTGTACCAATTCTTCTCCTCTGGCAGCCTATTTATTATGTCTGTTGTCTGTACCACTGTTTGCTTCTAACCCTGAATTCCACCTTTTCTGATCCACACAGAGAGGCAGGTCCACAGAGGACGGTGACGAGCAGCACTAAAGAACATGCAGCGCATCGGTTCCCCAGTAAGGTCCTGCTCCTGCTCTGCACATTTTTCATCACAATTGCAATGTGCAATAGCCATGCCTGCGGTCAGTATAATGCATACACTTTTACCAGTCACAGCTCTACTACATCTGTCTTTTTGTAAGCACTATACTATTGATATTGTTGCCATAATACTCTTTGGACTACTATTATGACTGTACTGTCTGTCCAGAATTACACTACAGGTGTTTTTTTTTTCCTCTGCACATTCAAAACCAAGAAGCAACCTGAAAAGCAATCAAAGGAACTTATGGTTCATTTTACAACAACTACAGAGACAGTTGGACTAGTTATGATAAAGCCTAAGCCCACACTCCAGTAAAATATTACTAATGTACTAACGACTCAATTAGAAATAAAATTATTTTTCTAACAGCCAACTTGTGTAAAAGTGCAAAGACCACTTAAGTAATGAGTAACTTAATTAAAGTGGACATTCAGGCACATCCTGAAACTATACGTATAGGGCTCTATCCTTCTCTTTTTGATTCACTCTTCATCTAAAATGACGAACCCCTATAGTCAGAGGTGTGACCAACTGCAAAGCAGTAGAGATGGAATAATGATACAGAAAGAGAAATCAAACAAAAATCAATGAAAAAGAAACTATGTTGATGACTAAAAAGTCCTAAGGAAAGTAGAAATCCAGAAAAAATTTGCTTCTGTACATGTAACAGAGTAAAGGTAGCTACTTACTACACACCTCTGCTAGCTAGCTTAGCTTAACATTAGCTGTGCTCACAATACACAATACCATGTGCTTTTCTTGGCTCCCACTCGCTCGCCACACAAATGGCGATAAAAACACAATTACATGTAGAATCAAACAAAGTTTAAAAACATTCATCTTCTGGAGGCCAGCATAATAACATTGTACACATAGAATACAGAGAGTTGTGATAGGATGCTAAAATGATAACAATTCTGAAAATAGCAACCGGTTCATCATCATACCATTTTAGTTTATATTCTGATGCACAGATTGGTCACTTAATTGTGCTTGGTGACTTTATCCTCACCTGGAAGAGTAACAATTTGCACTGTTATTCTCAGTTCCATATTAATGGCTCCATTATTTGAGGAAAAAGTATTGAGCAGGTACCAAAAACCATTAAATGTGAGCCCTTGGTAATGGCCAGCAGCACAGTTCCAGTTTTCTGGGACCAATGGTTACGGTCCTGACAAGTGCCAATTGCCTTACACTGCTCAGTTCACTGCAATATGTGTACAGCCTAAACTGTTTGCCACTGTTCTGCATTTCAGTAGTTATCTATATTGTTCCATTCTTTTTTTGTATTGTTGTGTGAGCCATGAATGTGACATCATTGAGAAGAGTGGGAACAAAAAAAGACAGTGTGTGCGAAACAGAGGGAAGGAAGGCCCACCTCTACAACGGCTCCATTGGGCTGCCTGAGGAAGTGTCTGTAGCGTTGGCGTAGGCCACTCAGGTACAGTGTGTAGATAGATACATGGGTACTGGTCTCCCCTGCTGTGGTGGGCACAGCCCCAGGGGGTTCGGACCCTGCTGGCTCCTCCTCTGTCCAGATGTAGTCGTACACTGCCACCTAGTGAGATACACACACCCCCCGGCTCATTAGAACACCATAAAGACACAGCAATAATCAAACAGCAGAAGATTGACAGCAGAGAGAGAGAGAGAGAGAGAGAGAGAGAGAGAGAGAGAGAGAGAGAGAGAGAGAAAGAGAGAGAGAGAGAGAGAGAGAGAGAGAGAGAGAGAGAGAAAGAGAGAGAGCGAGAGAGAGAGAGAGAGAGAGAAAGAAAGAGCGAGAGCGAGAGAGAGAGAGAGAGAGAGAGAGAGAGAGAGAGAGAGAGAGAGAGAGAGAGAGAGAGAAAGAAAGAGCGAGAGCGAGAGAGAGAGAGAGAGAGAGAGAGAGAGAGAGATGCTTAAGAGAGGAGGAGGGAGGAAGAGAAATGATGGAGTAGAGCTTTAATTGGACTGATAAACTCAACAAAACAGTCCAACAAAATTCTCCTGGAGTATTCTGGAGTCTGACCCAACTTGACCCACAGCAAGTTTTAAATCCATGCCCAATCTGGGTCTGACAAGACTTTGTCCATTGCCATAGATCCAATACATAGATCCAACATGTATTTTGTTGGAAATGCCACTTGAAAAACAAATACAAAGAAGGTGTACTACTGAACAACTGAAAGGATAGGGTAATGATGAATAGCAACAGCTGCTAACCAATACTGAAATGAAAGACTAAGAGAATAATGTAGGGCTTAGGATGAACTACATGCCCACATCCTGGAATGCGGAGAATACTACTATTTTGATTGGCCACAATGCAATGACAAAAAAAGGGATACTTATACATTTTCTAAAAATTAATGTGTGTAATTAATATTTTATTTTAAATTACCAGCAATGTTGTAATTTTAAGCAACTGGTTGTCTTCTCACATCTCTTTGGCAGGCCCGGGATGTATGTGGGGGCCTTGGGCTGTTTTTATGGTGGGCTTAACCCAGTACCTTGATGCCAGGCTTTGTATTTGCTGCAGCACAAGTGACTCCAGAGTGCCAGATAAAATTCAGGTGAAGGTAAACAGGGAGGAAGAGCAAAGTATGGAGAAAAACTAAAGATGAAGTAAATGCAGGCCAAGGCAGGAGGCTGGCTCTGAGAATCTGAACTTGGGCTGAGCCCAACGGATAATTGAGAAATTATTTCTGACATGAATAGTCTGGTACTGTCGGGTTAAGAGAAACACCGCATGTATTAAGAGACACAAAAAGAAAGGAAACAAAGGAGAGAAAGGTCAATGATCCTGACTCCTCCAGCTAACACTGTGTACGGTTTTGTGTGCTTACGGGAAACCTGTAAAAATCTACATGAAAGCAAAAGCCGAAGCAGTGAGCGTTTACGTCTATGCTGCGTGCGTACTGGTAGGCATAGGCACAAAACAAAGGGTGGAGGTGAGAAGGGCTTAGTGCTGCATAATTGCACAAATGCTCACTTCGATGCAATTACCTTGCCCTACCTGCGACCACAGTTCAGTGCTTTTTGAGATGAATCAAATCCTAAACCGGCTGACAGTAATCCTCTGTAATTTACCACTGTTCTTCAGCCTTACTGATGATCCTAGCCCGCCAAGGCAAGAATGCAGGGGATCGGGTTGCCAGATTACTCACTGAGTTCTGACCCCTGGCATAGCAAGAAGCACGAACACAGCCTCAGAGAAAAGCCTTTTTAATCCAATCCTTAAAAGAGCAATAAAAGAAATAAATGATATGCTATCACCCTATAGCCTCTTATTAATGCTGATCTTAAACCATCCCATGTCAACTGATTAAACAGACCAGAGATGCTAACATGCCCAGCAGTGAATGGAAACTAACAAATGAATGTCAGATAGGGTTTTCAAATATAGAAATTATGCGGAAACACCTAGACACCTATCTCCTAATGATTTTAAATGAATACTCTTAACTTTCATTTATTTTTTCCCATTATATTGCTGTTACCAAACAGTAACTACAACTTCATTTCCAAAAAAGTTGGGACGCTGTGCAAAATGTAAATAAAAACAGAACGTAATGATGTGCAAATCATTTAAATCCTACATTTAATCGAATATAGTACAAAAACAACATGTCAAATGTTAAAACTGAGAAATGTTAGTGCTTTTCTGAAAAACATATGCCCATTTTAACTGTAATGCCAGCAACACCTCTAAAAAAAGTTGGGACAGGGACATGTTTACTACTGTGTTTCATAATATCTTCTTTTAATAATACTCTATAATCGCTTGAAAACTGATTAGATGTGAAATGTTTCTCCATTTTTGCTTGATATAGACGGGGTCTCCGTTACTGTATCTTTCATATAATAAGGTGGCAAATGTTTTCAGTGGTGACAGGTCTGCACTGCAGGCAGGCCAATTTAGCACCCAGACTCTACTACTACAGAGCCATACTGTTGTAATAGATACAGAATGTGGTTTGACATTGTCTTGCTGAAATAATCAATTCCTTCCCTGAAAAAGACGTCATCTGGATGGCAGCATATGCTGCTCCAACCCCTGTATATATAGTTCAGCATGGTGCCTTCACATATGTGCAGATCAGCCATGCCATGTGCACCAATGTACCCTCATATCATCATAAATGCTGGCTTTTGAGAAGGCAGTAGCATCCCTTGCACATAGATTTCTCCAGATTCTCTGATTCTTCTCATGATATTATGTACAGCAGATGATGAAATCCCCAAGTTCTTTGCTTTGCCAAGTTCTTTCACAGAGTGGTAAACTCCTCCCTGTATTTTTAAAGACTTTTTATACCCAAAATGTTACTGAACTGCTGCCAATCAATCTAATTAATTGTGAGATGTTCCACCAGGTGTTTTGAAATGTACTGCTGGCATCAAATTCAAAATGGGCTTTTATTTTCCAAAAACACTAAAGTTTCACATTTCATATGTTGTCTTTAATGATTTGAATATTATTGCATTCTGTTTTCATTTATATTTTGCACAGCATCCCGACTTGTTTGAAAACAGTGTTGTATACATAGGTTGAACTACTTGCAATTTTTTTTAATTTACATTCTAGTTCTGTCAAAGTTGGTGTTCATGTCAGTGTTAGTGTGTTGTAATTATTAACACCATGATCACATTTTTATGGTTTGATGCTATAGTAGGGCTCTTACACTGTATGTTGCTATTACAGAATCTATGATTCTATCCCTCTCATTTAAATATAGCTTTTAAATGGAATATCTTCTTTTAAAGCAATTCCTTTGGCAGACTGCACTCGATGGTAGGAGATCTATGAATAAATTAATAAGCAGCAAACTAACAAAAGCACAAACAGTGACACAAGCACAAAAAGAGCTTTCACTGTAACAGGAATACATGAGCTGTATAGACAAATACAAGAGGGCTACAATTGCAGGTGTTGGATGAAAATAATGTTACTGAATTAATGTAAGCTTTTACCTTTACAATACATACACTTAAATTATGAATAAATACACTCTTTTTCTTTAAGGTCAAATTAGAGCACACAAAATAAATCCATCTAATCCTGAATTAATCATTTGAATCCAATTTAATTCAATATTCACCTATTAAAGGTCCTGTGGTTCCTAAACATTTTTAAAAATATGTTTAAATGTTGAAATACGTGGCATTCTTTCAGCCTTGTAAGCAGTTATTTTCCATATGCTTGTTAATATCTGTATACGTGCTTTCAGTTAGTAGTGCGCTAACTACTGTACTATCAAAGCTGAGCATGCAGTTTGTTAATACATCAAGTCACATATTTCCTGTAAGGATTGTGAGTCTCAATGTTCCAGCAATTCCAGTCCCTTATCATCTAATCTGATCCATTGTTCCATGGATTCATTACAAACAAAACTAGAGGTTGATTTGAAGCATATCTGTGGTCTTGATAGTTTGCATTCATTTTCATTTTAGATCTTACTGTCCCTTTAATTTTATGGTCTGTGCAGGTATAAGGTTGGCCGACTCAGATCTGCGTGTGCAGAGTCGTGGTGGTAGTGTTTACGTGAGCTACACAGCACAGGCTGAACCTGCAACACGCCATCCGGCTCTGATAGAAGAACACAGGGAGTAAGCCAAGCGTGTAACATGTTATATAGGTCATGGAACTCAGAGGCATTGGTGTGTGAAGATCACGGTGCCTCTCACCCAGTCGAGCTGGCTTAAACATGACCTAGTGTCGGCTTCATCATGCACACTCACGCTAAGCTCGAACGCAGGTGCCTGGCATGCATATTGAACACACGTACACACACACAACTTCACATTTACATAAAAACAGTAAACTCCAGTAATACATAAAATATCAGTAGACACTTATTTTCCTTTTTGCATATAGTCGGGCAGCTTGGCAGCTAAAGATCAGAGATCAGTTTAGCAGAATACTGCTTTTTCTTTTCCATTACTGATAACAATAACAAAACTTTGCGAACTCTTTCATACAATTATTGGTCCAGTATACACTCACCGGCCACTTTATTAGGTACTAGGTGCTAGTAAAAGGTTGGACCCCCTTTTGCCTTCAGAACTGCCTTAATTCTTCATGGCATACTTTCAAGAAAGTTTGGAAACATTCCTCAGAGATTCTGGTTGGTTATTTGAGTTACTGTTGCCTTTGTATCACCTCGAACCGGTCTGCAAATTCTCCTCTGACCTCTCACATCAACAAGGCATTTTCATCCACACAACTGCCGCTCACTGGATAATTTCTCTTTTTGAGACTCTGTAAACCCTAGAGATGGCTGTTGTGTAAAAATCCCAGTAGATCAGCAGTTTCTGAAATACTCAGAAAAGCCTGTCTGGCACCAACAACCACGCCACGTTCAAAGTCACTTAAATCACCTTTCTTCCCCATTCTGATGCTCAGTCTGCACTTCACCACCTCTACATGCCTAAATGCATTGTGTTGCGGCCTAATAAAGTGGCCGGTGAGTGTATTTTTCCCTTAAAAACTACAAATCTTGAAACTGAGCTATGTCTTAATTGAAAAACTCCACTTAGATGGGCTTTCAAACTTAAAACTAGAACAAAATATGCTGTTTGTTACGTTAATAACAGTCTGTAACACAGCATCATATCTCATCAGTTTGACAGTATTTACGATTTTGTGTCCTTTCTGTGTTTTTACACTACAGGAGCCAGCATGCATTAAGCAAACATGTATTACAACCAATAGGAATCCCATAACAGTGATTTTCACGATTGGCCCCTCCCAGTCCTGTCCATGTGTTCGTGTTGTGTTTTGGTCTAGTCCATGTGCTTTTTGTTTTAATCCCAGTTTTAATCCCTTGTTTAGTTACTCCGCCCCTGATTGTTCCCACCTGTGTTTTCCACCTGTGTCTTGTGAACCCTCGTTAGCCCTCTTGTATTTAAGCCATGTGTTTCCCTTAGTCTAGTCCTGGTCTTTGTACTGTTTGAATTGTTGTTCTGATTATGGTGTTTGTCGTTAGATGTTTGTGTGATTGTTTGCTGTTTGGATTCTGTGTTTATCATGTCTGCCCACCCTGCTCTCGATCTTGATTACTGTCCCCTGGACTGTCTCGACCCTGACTTTGGATATGCCCAAAATAAACATCGCTTATCTCCGCATATGCGTCTACCTCCTCGCTCCGTGTTACAGTGATAAACTAACTCAGATGCTAATAAATACATAAGACATTCAGCTGCAAAAAAGCAAGTTTATAACAGATAGCAATGGCGATGTTTCATTTTGGCTGAAATGTTCTTTAAGATGGCCATTGAAAACCAGCATGCTCAAACTGCTGAAACACTGTACTATACTACAGGAAGAAAGAAACTCTCAAATAACCCACTTATGATTAAAATAAATTAAAATTTTGACAACTAAAATTTTAATTCTATTATAATACTTTACTAGATTAACTAGGCATCACATAGCTACTTTGATTAGTTACTCTTATTAGTCCCACAATGGGGAAATTTCACCTTTGCATTTTAACACACCTCTGCAGTGAAACACACACACACACACACTAGCAAATGCACACAGACTAGGGCGCAGTGAGCACACTTGCCCAGAGTGGTGGGCAGCCCTATTCACTGCCCCTCTGGAGCAGTTGAAGGTTAGGTGTCTTGCTCAAGGTCACTGTCAGCGCAGGGGATCAAACAGGCAATCTTCTGGTCACAAGGCTGGTTTCCTAACCTCCAGCCCATGACTGCCCCAAATTATGTGACATACTTCATTTTGTTATGTTGCACTGTAAGTAATTCTGTAATATTTCAGACTATATTAGTAAGAAAACATATTATGTTAATTTTTTGCATCACATGGCTACTGGGATTGTGTGATGTACTTTACTTCACTTTGTTATGTAGCACTACAAGCAATTCTGTACTATTTTAGGCTAATTACTTTATTCTTAGGCTTCATGTACCTACTGCGATCATGTGACATATTTCACTTTGCTATGTTGCACTAATTCCATAATTTTTTCAGGTTAAATTTGTTAGAGAACTAGATTGGGTTAATTCTTATTCCTCCAGTACCTGATCCGGTATTCTGCTGGTATCAGTGCAAAACTAATACTGGATATCGGATCAGTGCAGTCTCTAACTTTGTTGTAAGCCTTAGAGAGCAAGGTCAGCTGGTGTACTAAACCAGTGTAAGTGCTGGGGCAGTGTGTGATTGGGAGGAAAACAGGAACTCCTCCTCAGAGAGGCTGAACAAATTTAGGAGCCCTGTCTCAGTGACAGAGGAGGAAGCCAACGGGGCAGGGCAGGCCTGAATTCAGAGCTTAGTGCAGGGCAAGGACCCAATTACTGCATGAGTCACCATCTCTCTCTCTCGTCCTCTCTCATACCATCCGTCTCCTTCCTGGATCTCTCCTCTCCCTTCATCTCTATTCCCAATCTCTCTCCCTCTGTCTGTCTGGCCTCTGAATCGATCTTGCTTCAGTAAAGCTCAGCAGGTTCAGCCAGGTTGAAAGGCAGTGGGAAGTTTTTTGGGCCGCACTTGGAGTTTGCAAACTCAAGGTGACCCCTTAATTGGCTCAGTAATTACAACTCCTCTGGAAAACAGCGAGAGGAAGGTGGGGTTGTTTGGGGGGAGGCAGGGTCAGGCTGAAACAACTTTCATTTCACTGTGCACCCATGTCGCAGTTTCTCCAGCTACTTAAGTGTGTTGCCAAAACACAGGCTGCCGCAGCTAGGAGCATGAGAGTCATTACCGTACGTAATTAGACACTTCTTAAGTACAGACAGCCCGGAGAGAACGTTCTGATTGTGCACCGTCAGAGGAGACTTCTAAAGCCATCAGAAAGAAATTACCAAGTAAATTAGAAACACTTCCCTTTCCCCGTCATTTACCAAGCCTCACTTAAGCTGGCCTGAAAACTGGCCTGGCAGTGTCATCCACAACAGGACCCTGTGTGGTCTCAGTCTTTGTGATTTTGTATTATGCTGTATGCAATTTCATAGAAACCATCTGGCTTCTGAGGCCGTTTTGTACATTATGCAATACCTGCTCAACTCCCTGTAACTACGAGGTAATGCTGGGTAGTCGTTTCTGTCAATTCGCGCTTGCTCCTCTCCATTGAGTTTGGTTAGTGCTAATCTGCATGTATAATTTTTGTATCAAAAAACACTGAAATGTGTACACACACAAACAGCGTGATATTGCCCAAATGCCTCATTCTGAGCGAGTTTTTCACATATTGCATCATGGCTCTCCCATTGAATCATTTATACAAACGTAACAAGGAGCCTCGCTGGGTGTTAGCCTGCTTCGCCTTGCGTTGGTGCATGCGTGCGTGAGGCAGCGTGTTCTCTCCGCCATTGTCCCTGCACTGGCGCTAAGTGACTGATTTAGACTCAATGCCTGGGTGTTCTCAGAGAGCCCATCTGTGGGTTAAGCAGATAGCATTCAAGTGAGCTAACCTAATTCCAACCAATCTAGCCTCGATTTATTGTGGACGTCTGTACACGGGGATCTGATAGAGCCTCATATCAGTCTCTTTATTTGCATCAGGAGAGACAGCCACTGCTTCTTTGAGGTCTATAAACATCAAACCATGTCTCCCAGCCCCAACATAAATTCTGCATTTCGCAGACGTTACGGCAAATGCGGCGGGGCCGGCCGGGATCCAGGAAGTGGAAATAAAAATGGCAGCCAGCACTCAACCCTTCTCGAAATGAGCCTGCGCCTGCTCCCGGCCAAATGAGATTACACGTCTCCAGATTTGTAAAAATGGATATACGAAATTTGATAAGCGTCGCACTGAAGTGTAAGTGTCTCCTGTGTTCGAAACATTCTTAATACGGGAGCTAAAAGAGAAGGCGCATCATAATGGAGTCATAATTGCGCTGGTGGAGGGTCATATGAAATCAGTACAGTCCTCATAAAATATGCTGTTACAGGGGCGAGAGAGAGAAATAGACAGCACTGAGAAAGATGTCAGAAATGGCATGTTATATAAATGTGATTTTTAAAACACTGACAGTACAGGACTACAAATAAAAGAGCAATCAGTCATCACAGAAGAGTGAAATAAACTGCCACATATCACTGATGCAGTGCTGGTACAGCGTGATAGCCTCTGTTTATTACTGCTGTTCAGCTACAGGAAACTGGTTTGTAATCTTCTAAATTCACTTTTTAATAATGTCAAGTATCTGAAAACAGTGAAAACCCTGACCTTTCCTATCGATGCCATAAACAGAAAGAGAGCGAGAGAGCGAGAGAGAGAGAGAGAAATGAAAAAAAGAAAAAGAAAAAGGAAGGAATAGAGGAGA
Organism: Pygocentrus nattereri; assembly: GCF_015220715.1. Lineage (NCBI taxonomy): Eukaryota > Metazoa > Chordata > Actinopteri > Characiformes > Serrasalmidae > Pygocentrus > Pygocentrus nattereri. The sequence goes on along the minus strand of NC_051234.1, from coordinate 16,418,140 downwards.
AAAGTGGGAGAAAATGAGAAGACAGGAAAAATGAAAAGAAGGAAGAGAAAAAGATTAAAAGAAATAAAAGTGTGAGACAGACAAAGAGTAAAAAAAGAAAAAATAGTAAAACAGAACAGAGAAAGACAGACAGACAGACAGACAGACAGACAGACAGATAGATAGATAGATAGATAGATAGATAGATAGATAGATAGATAGATAGATACGCAGACAAACAGAGTGAGAGAGAGAGAGGAAAAAAGGAGAAAGAGGAAGAATTAAAGGAGAAAAGAGTGGGAGACAGAGCAAGAGAGAAAGAAGACAAGGACAGTAAAAAAGAAGAAGAGGAAAAAAGAGCAAGAGATAATAAAGAAAAGCAAAGAAAAAGGGAAGTAGACAGAGAAAAAAGAAGGAAAGGAGTAAGTATGAAACAAAAATGAGAAATAGAGAAAAAGTCAAAGAATGACAAAGGGAGACAGATAGATAGGTAGACAGACAGGTAGACAGAGACAGACAGTGTGAGTGAAAGGGATAAAGAGAGAGAGAGAGAGAGAGAGAGAGCCCTCAGTCTTCCTGTAGGGGAAGTAAGGATTCTCAGGGCCTAAGTGAGGCCCAGCTTTGCATCATCCCACTCTGAGCGATCTAAATAAGATAGTGGCATCATTACAGAGCCCGCTCATCTGCGGCTCTCCCTTTTAGCCTAATTTTACCTTCGTCTGCATGCTCTTTGGGCTAATTAAATCTTTCCCTTCTCTCTCTCTTTCTGTCTCTCTCTAGTCATCGGAATGACAAATAACGCAATGCAATTTTGGCACATTATTATGTATGAAATGTGAGGAATAATGCATTCCACTCGGCTGAATATCTCTAGACTTGCGTGTAATGAGCACAACAGCGAAGTCGACTGTGCATGTAAGCCTACGCGCTTGCGTGTGTATGTGTGAGTGAGCTGTGCCTCACCTTTGCCTCTCTCTCTCTCTCTATTTCTTACCCACCTCCATGCTTTTTTCCTCTCTTTCACCAAACAAAAAAGCTGCTGACCTTCGTGTTCAGTCCCACCCGCCCACCACCCTTTATTGTAAGGAGAGAGAGAGAGAGAGAGAGAGTTGCTGCAGCTGGATCCTCTGGGCTCGTGGTTCTGTCCCGCTTGGCTTTAATTTACAGTGGGGGAAAATAATTAGAATCTCACTTTTGCGAAGAGTGGAGTGAAAATGTAAACAATGCTTCCCTGCGGGCGAGTGCTTCATCACACTGACAGGTGCATTTGAATGAGTCTGTGTGTGTGTGTGTGTGTGTGTGTGTGTGTGTGGCGGACAGCCTGGGATATTTATGTGGTAGTGGCACATGGCAGGTGTAGTACAGTTTGATATGATAGAACGGGTCATCCATCTAAAGCAGATGACGGAGGGATAGCCAGAGCCAGCAGGGGCCAGTAGGGGCCATACTTCTAACAAATGTGTACAAAAAGTGCATACGGAACAGGGCTCAAGCTAAAAATTCCAATTACAGCTACTGGCATACTGATATTATTTACTCTATTACACATTACACATGCACTCACCAGCCACTTTATTAGGTACACCTTGCTAGTAAAAGCTTGGACCCCCTTTTGCCTTAATTCTTCATTACATACTTTCAACAAGGTATTGGAAACATTCCTCAGAGATTTTGGTTGGTTATTTGAGTTACTGTTGCCTTTCTATCATCTCGAACCAGTCTGCCCATTCTCCTCTGACCTCTCACATCAACAAGGTATTTTCGTCCACACAACTGCCGCTCACTGGATAGTTTCTCTTTTTCTGACCATTCTCTGTAAACCCTAGAGATGGTTGTGTTCAAAGTCACTTAAATCACCTTTCTTCCCCATTCTGATACTTAGAAATAAACTCTGCCATGAAGGTGGTGTTTAATATGTTTTTAATGTTCGTAATTCCTTCTGCCAAATTATAGTTCCTTGACAAGCAGCTTGTTTCTACATCACAGTAATGAGCTCCGTCCACTCGCTGCACAGCCGGCAGTTCGGTCTCCAGCTCCACCCAGACTGACTGACAGATTTAGACTTTAGTGCAGTCTCATCTTCAGTGTTTGACCAAATCAGCTGTCGGTCAAATTTGATCTTAAAAGTGTCCATTTTCTATCGTTCAAATAGCTTGAGCGTCTCCTATCAAGGTCGTTGCCTAACACTGGCATCTCAGTGGAGTGATACAGTGTTTGTGGAAAAACCCATGATGTGAAATATCAGCATGGTTTGAATGCCTCTCAACCAATCAGCTTGTGTGGCCAGAACTAACTGCTATATAATCCTTCAATATGAGTCTCTAAGTAATGCCTACTTCAGTTATTGCTGCTACATCCATCAAATCTTCAGCTCAGGCTCCTCGGTAGCATCTGCACCATATGCACTAATAGACTAAAACATTCAGTTCAGCAAAATTCACATATAAAACACAAAGTAGTACATCTATAAGATGTTCAGTGCACACTTACAGTACAGTGTGTTAACATTTCTGGCACCTCAGAATATTACATTCACCTGGGTACTGCTAATATTACAATAAATACAACTAATATTAACTAATATTAATAAAAACAGGTAGTGATTTTACATCCAAGGTTTGGAGGTATTTTGCAGGACTGAGCAAAAGTCAGAGACCACCTTTGATTGGTTTAATTTCCAGTCAAAACAGTCATTATGCTTAAGTTATTCACTTTTTAGAGTCAGGAAGAAGAAGAAAACAACAACAACAAGCCTCAACAATTAAAAATAATTTTAGTTCTTTCAATACAGGGTGTGTCCATCCTTTGTCTTTAGATCAGCTTCCATTCTTCCTGGGGGACTTGCTTTCAGTGTTTCAAAGAAATCTCCCTCCAGAGTTCAGTCTTGGAAGTTGGTTACACCTCAGCTTCTCACAATTCAAGCAATCCCAAACACACTGAGTGATGCTGGGGTGGCCAGGCCATTATTTCACCAGCAGGTTTTTGTTTGATTTACAATTTTTTTTTATATATTTTCTATTTCGTTTTCTAATTGGCAGCTTCTTGACAGCTACACATCCTTTAAGACCAACAGCACTGACAGAAGCACCTGCATTTAACTGCTTTTTTGACTAGGAAATTAAATAAAGGGTCCCATTACATGCACATAAGACCCATCATAGGTACGATACTATTACATTTATCAGTGAATTTTGCCTATACTAATATATCAAAGGAAACTTGTTATTGGCTGATTTTATCATCACACTGACACAGTCGTATGCAAAAGTTTGGGTGCCCCTGGACAAATAAATTTTTTTTGATTGTGAAAGTGAAAATAAGTGCACAACTTTTACCTTACCATTACTATTCATTTAATACTTTAACAAATAAAACATTAAATATGCGCAAAATTTTACATTTTTTTCCTCATACATTAAACTGCATTAAACTGCAAAAATGCATTTTCTGTAAAGGGTGTGTTTACTTGTTGTGTTAACTTATTTTCACTTAGAAAATAAACAAAACATTTAATTTTATTAGGAGTGCTCAAACTATTGTATATTTTTAAGGGCAGGGCCATACTACTAAGACAAAAATAAAAATGCACAAAGATTGGTGTGAACCCACAGAAAGCAGTTATGCATAAGACTACGAAGACCCAAATGTCTCACCAGTGTCCAGCTTTACAAATGTACATACCCACATATTCCACCTTACAGACAATCTTCAGTTTCAGTTTCTCAGTTCACATAAACAAGCCTGTATGTACACATATACACACACACACACACACACACACACACACACACACACACACACACAAACAAACACACTGTGCCCCCAGGCGTGCAGGGAGGGGCTGAGTGACCCTGCAGTGGTTGAGTGCTCAGTAGATGGTCACTCCGTCTCTGCTTAGCTACAACACACAGCTGACTAACTGACCAGGTGTATATCCATGTGCTTCATTTAATTTAATTCACCTCGCTGGATTCAATATTTTACAATAATATAAATGATGACTGTTTCCATGTTACATGCTGAACTGCCCCTAGGTGTGAGTGTGTGAGTGATTGTGTATGTCTGTCCGTCTGTCCTGCGATAGACTGGCGACCTGTCCAGGGTGTATCCTGCCTTCCATCCGCTGACAGCTGGGAGTGGCTCCAGCAGCCCTCGCGACCCAGAAGGAGAAGCGGCTTAGGTGTGTGTGTGTGTGTTTCCATGTTGTTGTGACTTTTGGTGTACAAACAAGGTAACCACATTAGTTTACAAATTTAAAGGGTATAATCATTTATAATACTCTAAATGAAACATCTAAACAGATAAAGTAGCCTGATCTGTAACTAATGATTTCCAAAATCGATTAATCAGTTCATTACGACTTCGACTAATTGATTTAATCAGGAAAAGAAAAAAGAACAGCCAGCAGCCTGTCAATACCTAAACATTTAACATCATTCACAATGTTTCTTTCAACAAATTGGAAATACAAGGATTATTATTTTTTTTATTATTTCAAACATAAAACACATACCCTATCTTCGAAATCATACTTTTATCAGCAATACCACAATATGCCTTCTGCACTGTCTACATGCACTGAAGCACTAGCAAATAATAACTATAATTTAGCCATGCAATTCAGATGAAAATGCAGCTCATCCTTTCAGCCAATGCAGCTTATTTTACCAAACTAGAACAGAACTAGCTTAAAAATAAAGAAGACAATGACGTACTGTTTTTAACTTTTGACTACAGTTTTACTGCATGGTTACTCACCATCCAGAGCCATTTTGACATTTTCTGGCATGAATGTGTTTTCTCTAGGTCCTCATGCATGACAGCTGGGCTGTGGTTTTTATCGACATCTGTCAATTAGTTGTTACAGGTCTACCTGATATCTTTGTGTTTCTCACTATCCAGCTACTGTCAGGCTGTAAGCTACCCTGATATAAGTGAATTATGATGTGCTCAGTTTGCTTATGCTGAGTGTTGTTTAGCAAAATAAAACTTGTGTTTGGCTGTTGCTGTGCATGTATTTTGCTTATCATTTTAACATTTGTGACTAATACTGCTTCAGTCTTTAAGGAGTGTTCTTAGGCTAAATGTGCAGCCCTTATATAGATATATGATTTTTATAGCATAGTAAGCTACCACATTCAGTGATGTCAACATTATTAGCTACTGTTTCATATCCCTTATTTTAATATTATTGTTATGAACACTCACCATCCACATTATTAGGTACAACTGTTCAGTTGCTTGTGAACACAAATAGCTAATCAGCCAATCACATGGCCACAACTCAATGCATTTAGGCATGTAGAGGTGTTCAAGACAACTTGCTGAAGTGCATTCTGAGCATCAGAATGGGGAAGAAAGGTGATTTAAGTGACTTTGAACGTGGCATGGTTGTTGGTGCCAGATGGGCTGGTCTGAGCATTTCAGAAACTGCTGATCTACTGGGATTTTCATGCACAACCATCTCTCTGGTTTACAGAGAATGGTCCGAAAAAGAGAAAATATTCAGTGAGCGGCAGTTGTGTGGACGAAAATGCCTTGTTGATGTGAGAGGTCAGAGGAGAATGGGCAGACTGGTTCAAGATGATAGAAAGGCAACAGTAACTCAAATAACCAACCAAAATCTCTGAGGAATTTTTCCAAAACCTTGTTGAAAGTTTGCCACGAAGAATTAAGGCAGTTCTGAAGGCAAAAGGGGGTCCAACCTTTTATTACCTTTTACTAGTACCTAATAAAGTGGCCAGTGAGTGTATTTCAACGTTGCAATGTCCTTTTGCATTGTTTCAGACAGTAGTTTTGTTTAAAACATCCTGATTTTGAATCCTCTTTTTCTGAAAATGAATAAGAACCCACCAAAATTCTCCAGAGTTCCACTGGGGTCCAGTGGGTTAACAGCATGTAGCTGATACTGTATCTCCATGATACACACTGTCACACACATTCTGCATCACAATGTATTGTGTCACAACCTATCGTTACACTCATAGACTTTGTATTATAAACCAGCATATCATGCAGAAGGCTGAGGTCCACCCTAATCAGAGTCTAGCCCTACGCTTGGATAACCCAGGCATTGCTAGCCATTAGAATGGAAATAGATAGGCTATTATTATAGATTTGCACAAGAAGGAGAAGGCTGTTGACGCAATTAGGCTCAGAGACGTTTGGCTCTGTAGCAGCTGTGCATCTGGCCTGGTGAGCATGTGAATGCGACAGTCAACCGATCTGTATCAACAGGGCCATAACACACGCCTCTGCCTCATCCCTTTCCCTCCAAAAAAAACAGGCAGAACATTGCCCTGCTCATATGTAAACACAACCTGTTTAGCTCCGTAAAATACCACAGAAATATGACACCATTGCACAAATTACTGGTAAATAAATCTTCAAATTACTGGTGAATAAACCTAAACTAGTAAACATTGCTAATATTTCTCTTTATGAGGATATCACAACACAATGCAACACATTTCTAGATTTTCTTACTTCTTTTAAGTCATTTTATCTAGTCAAAGTGTATTATTTTATTCTACTTGTTTTAGGAAATAATGCAGATTGTTTTGCGTGTTTTGAAAAATAATGGAATATAACACTTTCAGTTGATACATTTCCTTAAAAGTAAGTAACCTAAAAGTAAAAATACAGTGAAATAGATACAAAACTACCTCAGAATTAGAAATATTGGTCACACTTTATTTGGATGGTCCCCTATAGATGACCAACAGATACTTATATTATTAACAAACTTTCTGGTGATACATTAAGTTTAAGATAAGGTTTAGGAGTAAATGCAGGTTTTGCCTTGAGGTTAGGGTTAGGGTAAGGTCTAGGGTTAGGGACAGTTAAACTTCAATGTCAGTTGCATTTAATAGATATTTAGTTGAAAGCTATTTAAAAATAGACTGAGCATCTATAAAGCTTCTACAGTGGACCATACAAACGAAATCAAAATACTAGATATATTTTCTAGATTTAAAAATTTTATTTGCCAAAATAATTTTGTGCACTGTGTTTGGTGTCCAGCTACAAAGTTAGCAGCTAACAATTAATAACTTGCGCATACTGAATGCCTATATTATTATACAATTGCCTGAAAATACCCTGACCTGTTAATCTCTTTCAGACTTGCTATTGCGGTTTCTGACACTGCATGATACACTGTTATCAGCACAAATAAGGCAAACTACACTACATAGCTAAACACAGTACCACTCATCCATCTTGGGGTCTGAATTCTGTCTGTACTTTTGCCCACTTTTCATTTCTTTAAAGAAAAAGTATTAATAACACAGAAAAACTGCATGAATAACCCAGGCATTGGGATGGAGATTCAGAATGTAAATACTGTACAAGGTATGACTTCAGACTTTGAACTGAGAAAGATGAGAGAGAGAAACAGGGAAAGATACCATCTCAGTTGAGGATTATCTCACCAATGCATCTGCATAAATCCCTGTTACTAATCTGCTTTTATAGATGCCTAAAAAAGCCAATTTAATCCATAAACAACTCCGTAAAGCGATCCTCCACTCAATAGCAGGGACTAGTGATGCCTAGGAGAGGCTTTCTCGAAGGTTTGTTTGTTTGGAGAGGCTGAGGGCTAAATGCTTTAAAATCAAGGTTATTTACACATGCATTGTGAAAAGGCTTTGCACACACTCAGCTGCTAATATGGGGGGATTGAAACGAAAGCTTCACTTAGGTAGGAGACAAGGCACAGGGTAGCAGACTTACAGATTTCATGCAAGAAACAACAGATGTGCAAAAAGTAGGATACTTTTTATTGCTTTGTTGTCCTTTTCCAAGAGTTCTGTACAAAGGTCTTATGATGATAATGGCATCATAGTTTAATATTCAGTTCTGGCTATATGACTATGCAAATACATGCATATTGATTCATACTTAACGTAGGAATCATCTAGTTAACAGTGTTATAAGAGCATAAAATCAATCATAATGACAAATCAGATATGTATAGCATTCACCAAATTACACTGAGAGTCATTAATCACCACTACGAGATCATTGTCATTTCTACCCTTAAATATATAGCGTGTTCATTCAGAATAGGGTTTCCCCATTTTATTATATTTGGGTTTCATTTGTACTGCATCTGTGTGTTTTATAATATCTTCTCCAAGAAAGTGGCTCATTTGTGGTAATAAAAACAGCACAATGTCACTGCTGAGGCTGAAAAGGAAATGTACCTGCTGCGATAAGAGCCTGTCCTCCCTCTGCTGTCTGCTATCTGTAAGGTCATGTGACTGATCGGAGATTAGAGGCTCATCTAAAGTGAGGGTGAATCTTTGCTCCATACAGTGTGGATGAGACATAATCAGTAGCCCTCTGTCCCTCTGGGCAATCAGAAAAAGCCAAGGTCAAAGTTTAAAAGCAAGAAAAAATGCCACAATTCAAACATTTACCATGTTTACTGCAATTGCTGCTTGGGCACTTTTATCCACATCCCTAATGCTATGGATTTATTAATGTTATTGAGAAGAAACCCTGACCCAGAGTGACCCAAAGGTGTAAAGGAACACAATAATTAAAATAAATACCAAGCTCCAGCTTGCTATCATTTTGAATAATTAATTTAACTTAATTCTGAGTTAAAACCATTCATCTAATCTAACATCATCGGTGGTTTCTAACCAATCTAGAACACTGTGTTGACTAGAGGGGAAAAAAGAGCACCCCTCTTTTTTAAAAATCCCATTCGTTCAGCGTGTCTCTAAAGAATGTTCTCTTGTCTGTCGACAGCCCAATTTGTTCCCTCTGTTCTACGTTATGAAAGGAGGAGGGGGTTTAGGATCTATAACAGTTTGAACATGTGGACTCAATTTTGTAGCTTCCAGCTGCATTTGTTTTGACAGCTGAGTTGGCGAGCAACATATTAGGATGAAATTAAAAGAAAAGTCCATGTCCGATATGCCTACAGAATGAAGCCGAGAATGGCCTGGTCAGCCTATTCTCAAATCAAAAGCTCTTCCTCTTTTTCCTGACTGCTAACAATTCTGTTCAACATGCGATAAAATGTTGTAGTTCTCACTAGCTACACTTACTGTCTGTAAAGTTGTATGGATGTCCACAAAGCTTTTTCCCCATTCCATTAGTGGAATAGTAGCTTGCTGAAACATAAAATATGAGATTTTTTCTGGAAAACTTTTGTGTCACGGAACAGATGCTCCTTACAAGAAACCCAAAGAAACACAAACAGCAAAGCAGGGAGTTATAGCTGGTGTCGCTTAACAGAAAATATGAAATAGAATGTGGGTTTGTTGGGAAAAAAAATTATGATAAAATTAAAAAAAAATAATAATAATAAATAAAATATAAAAATATCTACGGAGCCCTGTATTTCATTGCACTGTTGATAGAAATAAGCTATTTTTATATTATTCAAAATATCCAGTTAGAATTACTGGACATTCCCTCTCTTTATCCATCTCTCTGCTTTTTCACCCTCTCTCCCTCCACTTTTGCTGTTCTCTAGTCTTTTTCTCTCGCTCACTCCCCATCCCCTCCCCCATGCTTCCTTAACCATTGTGAGGCAGCGGTACTTTCACACATTGCTGCCCAACAAAAGTCATTGACCTTTTCTCCACGGCAGGCCCGTCCCTTCCCCAGTCACATCTCATATTGAGCTGTGTGCGAGGGCTCTGTGCCCCAGCCTGTGCTGCTGTAGCCCCAGGCCTGCCAGCCAGCCCTCGCCAGTACTGTCCACTAATAGCCTCCTGTAATTGAAGAAGCAGCTCTCAGCCCTAATGCAAGCAAACAGGCCGGTGGAGGGGCCTCAGAAGTGGACGTGAGGGGGGCTGGGCACGAGAGGAGTGGTGCAGGTGCCTCACTGTGACCTCTGTATCAGGGCAGTTCCTCCTGCCAGTTCACACCCCTCCTTTTCCTGTGTTTGTGTTCCTGTTTTGGGTTTGCTTTCAGGCAGGCCTGCTCCATTGTCGACTCACAGTGAAGGAAGAGCCGCTGGTCATAGGCTGCTACTTAGCAGGTGAGATTTGGTAGATGGCTTCCCTAGAAATAGTGGATTCAGTGGGTTGAATCTCATGGTATTTGTTGCTGAAGTCCAAGGCATGTGGCCATAACGTCACTGTTAATTACTTATTATTTCTTTCTCACAGCACTTTGAAACAGGGAGACAAAGTGCAGATTCTAAACTTAACTTTAATTACTTTATTATGTATGCAGTCTTATTTTTTAGTCACACTGCCAAATTTTCAGATGGAAAAAAGGAAAAAAGTCATGCAGACTTGAATCTAATGTGAACTGAATGAAAAAGCTATGCAATTAAATTTGTATAGCACAAATTCTGACCAGTCTTCAATTCAACTGCCATTCAGCGTTTGTAAAAAAAAAAAAAAAAAAAAAATCATATAGATAACAGAGACAGAAATCATATAGATAACAGAGAATTACCCAGAAGTCTCAACAACTGAATATCACGTTTTTAGTATTTAGTCTACCATCTCCATTCCTTTTGGGAGAATTGCTTTTTAAAGAATTCTGCAAATGTATTTTTCTTTTAAAGTTCTCAAACACATTCAGTGATGTTGAGGTATGGATGACTGAAACAACTAACAGCTTCTTTGTTTAACTTGTACATTTTTTCCTTTTTTTCAATTTTTCTCAGTAACAGCCTCTTGACAGCTACACATCCTTTCAGACCCATTGTGTTGAGTCGTCTGCTCACAGCAGATTTGAAGGAAGGCTACAGCTTGATTTTTTTCCTTGCTTTGAGCACTGTTTATCTGATACGGATAGAGACAGTTTTGGTGGTCTGTCAGGTCTTGCATTACTGTTAAGAGCCCCTTTTTCTCAATTATTAATGTTTTTGAACTTCAGTTTTGGAAACTTTTCTTTTCAAAGAAACCTTTTTTTTACTTTCCCCTTAGTTCACAAAGTTTTCATTAACTTGTACTTAATGGCCAGTTTGACTGGAAATTAAATGGTGGTCTAAGACTTTCGCACAGTAATTTAATTACATAATTACATTTGAATGGTACTGCAAAACAAAGTAATAAACTGACTTACTGAAGTGTGTGCAGTAGTAAAGTGCTGGCACAGCTGACAATCGCACCATTCTGGGTCTCATCATTTCATAATAGTGTAGGGTAGTGTGGCAGAACGCAGGGTAACGAGTTGTAAATGCAGTGTTTTTTGATGTTGTTAGCTGTGCAGCAAGTGCTAGATTGAGGCCACAGATCAGAAGAAGGGTCTCACCTATCATTGCCTGAATAATATATAAGAGAGAGAAAGACGGAGTGAGAGAGATGAGGAAAAACCAACATGGTCTGCTCGTCATTAGCCCTCTAATATGCACTCTGCTTTACGCGACAGCCCGGCCCCCCTCTTCCTCCCCACTGCTCCAATCCGTTGTTTTGCAAAGCACCTTGGGTGTTCCCTAAATTCCGCCTGTGGAAACACATTAAGGAGAGGCGAGGAGACAAACGGCACGGCTGTGCTCAAATCTTGATGCGATTTCTGGTTGCAAAAACAACTCGGGGGCTATCAGCAGCCATTAGCGCAATCAATGTCACCGCGAAGTTTCTGGTGAATTACGGCGAAGATTAGAGCTCCGCCGCCTGGCTGCTCTGTCACTGTCAGCCAGGCGGTGACAAAACAGTTTGTGTTACCTGCTCAAACGCGGCAGGCATTAGTACCTCCCTCCCAGGTACAGTAATCAAGAAGGTGACGGCAGACAATTAATGAGGTCCATCTGCACCAATGCCTATACATAATTAATGCCCTCATTATACACCGCTATGATTTTAGGCCCCTCTCTCCCTCTTTCGTTCTCTCTCTCTCTCGCTTCTCTCTGTCACTGCTCCTTGCTGATGCTTACACTGCACCATACAAACAAAATAAAGGACATGTGTCAAGGACATATTGAAAAGCTCCACACTGAAAAGGCTAATGCAGAATTTTATGGAAGAAAAATGGTGCAAATCATTCACACTGTATAATCAGTAAACAATAAAACAGGTACATTTACAATTTGTATTTTAGTTACATTCATATACCAAAGACCTGTTTCTGCGGTGCTGAACTCCACTGTCTCATATGTTTTTTTTTTTCAGCACTCAAAATTTAATAGGATAGTGTAATATCTTAAACTAGGAGCAATAATGTTGATCACATGGCCTGGAAGAATCTAAGCCATATTATAAAGTTAATTAAAGAGTAAAAAATCAGATTATGTTTTATGATCACCCTGTGAAAATTACACATTCAATGATAATAACAGCAGGCCATTTGTGGATGTGTTATTGAATGTAGATCTTTTTTTATTGTTTTAATGCTCCAGGGAAACAACTAACATTAACACTTTACTACTATTAGGTCATTAGGCATCCTGTTTGTTGTTTATCTGTATAACATAACTACTCCAATAAAATTCCACTCTATGCTGCCAGGCGGTTAAAGAGGTTGACCTCAGGTGGTGTGGGAAGTTTAAATCTTTTAATTCCTTTGTGTGATACTAAGGAGGTTAAAGAACCTACACATTTCACAAAGCTCAGGACAATGCACAGCTTTTTGGCTCCCTTGAATTAACATACTTTAATTTATATATATAAATTAAGTGTGTTAGAGCAAGGGCAATGTAAATTTGTGCAGTGGTGAGGTTCTACATGACTGTGATTTCACACCCTTGCTCTGTACAGTTGAACACTTCAACATGTACAATGCTGATGTACTGTATTAATGCCTTAACCCCTTAAAATTCCAGGCTTATTACATGCTAAGGTGTACTATTCAGTAACTACAGGGACTTCATTGCAAACTGGCTGAGCTATTCTTAAGTTATAGAATTGTGTAATGATATTTTGCGTCCACCATCAGGCCGTGGTCTCTTAAAGAGTTAATAAGACCAATGAAGTGATCGCTTTTATTTATATAACCCTTTAACAATTACTTAATTCATAGAATTTTGTCAGTGAATAAACAGACACTTTCTGAAATGTTCTTTACAGGCAGTCATTTTAGTTAGGTACATGTATTAATCACCATTCACTGTGTTAATTGCCACTGGAGCCCTGAAAACAGGTAAGAGGGAGTTGTGAACGCATTAATAATAACAGTTTACTGATTACCAATTGCTCTAGTGTGACATTTCACAGCTTTAAACATTATTTTCCCTAAAATGTTCACAATGTTATATTGTTAGGTACTATTTAAAGACATATGGTCACTTCTACTGAGGCCTCATAGAATATTCGGTCTTATCTGAATCAGTTTGAGTTGCTGTAAGTGTAGGCAGAAGGCAAAAACTGGTGAGATTCTGTGAGAACTTCTTTCCTCTTTGAAATCTACAAATACTTCTGAAGTGTCTTAACTCTGTTTCTGTACCTGTACGTGTATTGTTTAGTTCAGTTTCTCCTTCCTTCCCCTTTTCTTTGCTAATGAAAGCCTTGTGGCCCCTTGTTATTAAAATTGTGCCTCTCTCTCCTATATTAATTGGGTCCATAATAAGGAACGTGTTGGATTCATTATTTAATTGCTAGGGCACGTTTGGAATACAGTTTCAGAAATGTATTTTTAATGAAAACTACTACATCCTGACCTAATCATATCAACCTTCTCCTATCTAATTAAGGATGCAAAAAATCATTAGAGTTGCAAAATATTAGTTTCAGCTTTGTCTCACTGCTCCCTCCCCTCTGCGCATACATTTTTTTCCGTGGTGATGATAAATAGTTAATGAGGTAAAAATGACAAAAAATTTGCATGTAGGCAAATTAGTTTAATAGGGATATGCCTTTGCTGAGTTAGGAAAGTGACCCTTTTTTGCATGGAGAAATTGCTGTAATAATTATGAAATAATGGCGCAGGCCGTCTTATTTAAATGAAAAATCGCCTGGCTGAATAATGTTAAAAATAGTGAAATGCAATAACCCTAAATTTTCATCATGCTGGCAAATGTGTTTAATGCGTTATCATTTTATCAGTTCAATAAAGCCAAATTAGGGGCAGTATGAGGAAAGCAGTGATTGTCCTAATTCCGGGAGAGAACTGTATGGCAACTCAAGGCTGAGTTGGGGAGAGGGGATGTGGGAGAAGCTTTTGGCCAAATGAAAGTCTCCTTAGATGAGACATTCCAATGTTCTCCCAATAAACGAATCAAATTATGGCTTAGCTCAGATGCCAGCACTAGAGCATAACGTTCATAATGCTGAATAGAGGTTTAAAGAAATCCAAAGATGTAGCAGTAAATACTCTGTAAGGAACTGAAGGCAACATGTTCTATGAATACCACGTCTTTACATATCTTACATACATTACAGACAGTGACTCAGCATCTTACTATTACTGTAATATATCAAACCTAGAAATTGATAGTAGATGACATGGCAGGAAATTTACACCTGGAGAGGATGAACCTGAAGTCTTTAAGACTAAAAGACAAAGTCTGTTTTCACCTCAGCTAATGTTACTAGTCACATCGTAATTTATTTTCAAACTTTTTAGCATGAAAAGAGCAAGTGGTGCTCCAAAGGTGACAAATTGGCCAAATTATGCATAAAGTTACATCCCATCACACGATACATTCTATTCATATACAAATAGAATGAAATGATGCTTCCTATGTGCTATAGTTGCACTTTGCACAGTTCACTAGTCCCAGCAGCGCTATACCTTCAGCGTGTGGAAGCCTTTAGCTGGCTGCAGTGGTCGTTCTAAGTTTTCTCATTTGGATTCAACAGATAAGAAACTCTGACCAAAATATAAGACACAGAATCTTAACTAAACTCTGGTGACCAACTATTGGTTCTTAAATATAAGAACATATAAGGTTGGAGCTAATTTGCATTATGTACTATATGTTTTTTTTTTTTTTTTTAACTTTAATGACTATTTGAATATTTGGAAATCATATATAGAAATATTTATAAATAAAATACTACACATTACAGCCTATGTATTATGCATTCTAAATTGTTAAGCATAATATGTTAATCATACTTTAAGAATAGTGTTCATAATGTTTCATCAGTCCCAGCTTGCATAATGCATTATGACTAATAAACCTGCATAGTCTTGAATAGATACTGAGCTGTGTTATGTCTCTTAACAACTTATGAATTATACTTATACTGTATATTAACAATTCACAATTACATTATAAAATGCAATACACATATTAATTATTCTATATTTCTAAAACATATTTACAGCCAAGTTTATATGAATGCGTTATAATGAGGTATGAATGTGTTCGTCCTTTCTTAGAAACATGGTCTTCACAGAAAGTGTTACTGAAATTATTTTTGTGCAGCTGCAAAGCATGTCTATTAGAGCGACTGTACAATCTGTGTATGTCAGTCTGATCGTTTGTTCAAGTGTATATGTGTGCTGACATAAAATCGCCACAAAGTCTTTGTTGGACGAATGATCTTTCTCCTATAAAATCTATGGAACTGGTTTCCAAAGACTAATCTAACAGTTGCTATCTGAGATCCTGTTTGGGTAATTATCTCCCTCTAATTAAACTGAAACTAAAGACCTCTGAGATGAATTTGTAGCTTTCTGAAATGTAACTAAAGAAATCAAATGATGTAGAATATCGTATCTTCTCATTCTTCATTTCTCTCTTTCTTTTGAGGCATGCACTGCAGATGTGTATCCTCTTTATCCACGGTGTTATCGCCTACTGGGTAACAGGAGGCTAGTAACAAGACCCATCGGAATGTGTTAAAGTATCATTTCTGCTTGGTGAGACTCACTGTAATATGCAGAACTGTGTTTAAAACCCAATTACAAAAAGGACTCAAATTTGACAAGTTCCATCAATGAATTCCTTGCATATTCTAGTAGGCATGTCATAAGCTATCAGCCAGCAATCTGGAAACTTAGCAGAGGCAATCTAATGGATTAATATCAGACCATTTGGCTAGACTTTCAAAATCAACCATTAATTCAACAAAGCACTTGGAGCTTAAGAAGAGTGCAGGGACAGTTAGCAGTCATTTTGCAAAGCAGTGGGTATTGCAAAAGCAGTCTCCTAAACCCACACACTAAAAGTAAGCATTATAAAGACAAGTGTGAAAGTGCGTAAAGTGTAAATCAGATCGGAACACACCTTCCTTCTCTCTCCACTGAAGCCTCTCCATTGCTCCGCCTTCTTTACGATGTAACTGAGCTCCTGATTGGACACTTCAAGGTCATGAGGGATAAAAAATGCTCCCTCTGGACTGTGGAGACGATGGTACACATCTAGCATTCTGCCATCATTGTGGAGTCTGGAAAAAGAGTTTAAGTGATGAGGTTCCTCACTTTTAACATATTTGCTCAAAACTTAACTGTTAACCAGTGAACATCTCTTTGTATGATCTATAGTAGCTCTAGATAACATAAAGCTCTTTTTAACAAGATGTTTCATTGTGTCCTTTACTGACCTGTTCTCATTTTGCTCTTAGTTTTAGTTCTATGACCTAATAAGGAACTTAGATATTTGGGCCAAAAAACTTTATTGAATATTATTAAAACTGATGTTAATTGATTCTAACTAGGCCTGTGTCTGTTGACAGTTAATCAAGTTATCATGGTAAAAGCCCCCAGTGATGGCAAAAACTAATTTAATGCTGGTTTAAAATTCTTTCATGCAAAGCATAGCAAGACAGGAGTGTTGCCACATGCAAACATAACTGAACATTTAAAGAGTGACCTGGTGCCAACCATAAAAACATTGTTGTATAATCTGTTCTATCTTGCATGTACTAAAAGCTCAATGGCATGGTGTACATTTTAGGACATTCTCATACCACAGCATCATGTTTTACACTGAAAAACAACTTTGTCTAAGGAAGAACACACAAGTAAAAACATGTCTCAGCTCTCATTTGACAGGTGAAAAAAGGTCATTTCAAAAGGAATGGTCCAAAGGTGAAATGGCTTAAAAATTGAAGATAAAAGACTATGTGAAGTAGCCATAATCTGATAGTAACGTCCATGTGACATTCACAGTTTCATTCTTTCTTTCTAGGTTACAGTTTAATGACCAAATAAAAGATGTCAATATACTACAATCAGAACTTTTTAATGAACTGCGCTGTTATTTTATGTGACAAAGATTAAGACTCAACTCACATGGTATCACTGCATTTCCTCTTGTGCCCAATTTAGCATGTGTAGTGTATAGACCCTATAGTGTATAGGAGATCCATAAGCCAGAGACAGAAGCCAGCTAGTCTCCATGCTAGGCTAATGGCTAACCCCAACAGACTGGCTTCTCTTTGTACTATTTTCCCCTGTTAATTCATGAACTCATTATAATATGATGTCTGCTCCTTTGACAACAAACTGGACTAACTCACCTCAGGCTGCAACTCACTACATAAGAGGTGAGGGAATCAGCGTTTGTACGCATGTTATCTGCATACTAATATAACAGTAATGTCAAAAATAAATCTTTAAAAAGAAATTCAACTGGTATGTCAGATTAACTGGTATAATCACCCACTACAAACCCCTACTACTAGTAAAATACTACTAGTATTATCTTGTGTATCAGTGTCACTGCTCTTGCACACTATATATCTGACCAGCCTCCAACAGCTGAGGCCCAGCACATTAGCATCACCTTGGAAAGCTGACAAGAATGTACACTACATCTAAGGTTTAGTTTAAATCCTGTGTTTCTTTTTCAATACAGGATATGATAGATATTATAGTGGAAAACATTGTAGCAGATGTTGGACTAGTGGCATAACAAATCTGATCATTTGTAAATCTCCACAGTTGTAAAAATCCACTTGTGGTGTTTTCCAATCCTTCTCCCTTACCCCATTAGAATAAAAATCATGACATACAGTAGGACTACACATTTATACAACCCCTTTTCCAAAAAAGTTGGGAAGCTGTGCAAAATGTAAATAAAAACAAAATGCAATGATATGCAACTCATTTAAACCATATATCTAATTGAAAATAGTACAAAGACAACAAATCAAATGTTGAAACTGATAAATGTTATTGTTTTTTGAAAAATATATGCTCATTTTGAATTTGATACCAACAACACATTCCAAAAAAGTTGGGACAGGGGCATGTTTACCACTGTCTTTCATCACACAGATTTGCCAAATCATGTATATATCATTCAGCATCAATGGTGCCTACACAAATGTGCACGTCACCCATGTCATGTGCACTAATGCACCCTTATACCATCACAGATGCTAGCTTTTGAACTGTGCAATGATGACAAGCTGAGTGGTCTTTAGCCCAGAGGTCTCAACGTCCATGATTTCCAAAAAGAATTTCAAATGTTATTTTGTTGGACCACAGGACACTTTTTGACTTCGCCTCAGTCCATTTTAAATGAGCCCAGGCCCAGAGAAGGTGGCAGCATTTATGGCATATATGGTTTTTAAATGCTTAAATTTTGCATTTAAGAATTTTAATTAGCATTTATAGATGCGGTGATTAACTGTTTCCAGAAGTGTTTCTTTTAATGCAGTGCTGCCAATGCAAATATTGGTTTTTGGCCTTGTCTCTTGCATACAGAGATTTCTCCAGATTGTCTGAATCTTTTAATGTTATTACGTATTGTAGATGATGAAAAGCAAAAGTTCTTTGTTATTTTATGTTGAGAAACGTACTTGAATTGTTGCATTATTTGATTGTGCAGTCTTTCACAGAGTGGTGAACCCCTCCTCATCTTTACTTCTGAAAGACTTAGCCTCTCTGGGATGGTCATTTTATACCCAGTCATGTTACTTACCTTTTGCTAATTAACCACCAGGTTTTTCTTTAGCATTACTCAACTTTAGCAGCCTTTTGTTGCCCTCGTCCCAACTTTTTTGGAACGTGTTGCTGGCATAAAAAAAAATTAAATTTCTCAGTTTCAACATTATATGTTGTCTTTAAAATATTTTCAATGAAAGATTTAAATGAGTTGCTAAAACTAAAACTATATCACCACAACACTTCCTGTAGTTTCCTGCAATCAATCAGAATGTTTAGTAAAATACTAATCAACATTTTTCTGCAATCTGTGTCACTGAAGACTAACTGTTTCTCTCTAATAACTGTTGCATTGGAATGCAACATAACAAAGAAAGATACATTCCTTGGCATCTACAGGTTGTTGGTGAACTTGCACAAGCCTGAAATCTCCACTCACATCTACTGTAAATTTCAAATTCACCTCACCTTTAAAGACGTAGACACTGAAAGAATGGATGCTTTGTCAAGTTTGAGAAGAACCGGTCGGACAAAGCAGTTATTGATTGGAGTCTCAAGGAGGCAGTGCATCAGACATCTTCTGTAACTTATGAATCAACCAGCGTACAATACAAAACAAAGTGCACAAAAAAACAACAACAACTTGGCTTCTCTTCAAAACTCCCTGAACTCTGACCCTGACAAAGGGATTTGCTGCAGTCAAAGGGTAATCAGGACTCAAATAAAGCTCACATGACATAAAGACCGCACCATGCGTGAGCTTTGTGCAAAGAAGAGCTCCCTTTCCCGGCGGAGAAAAGCAGTGAGTGATGTCTGCTTGGCTATCATATGTAAAACATGACCTCAACTCATCTGAATAACTCACACTTGCCACTCAAGCATAGCTGGGTGCAGTCCACTGACAGGCCTGGGCTTTCATGGAGTGGATTGAAGATGAGACTGTTTCAGTTCACAGTGCTATCTTTAGACATGATTCACATACATCTGAGAAACTGAAGAAAAGTCAAAGATCAATGGCATTATCATGGAAATATAACTGTACACAGATGTACGTATATAAACTGAATTAATGAATAAGGCCAGGCTTGATGCAAGGCCTGTTCAAAGTATAAAGCAAATAGAATGTGGAATGGTTAGGAAATCTGCCAATATATATTAACAGAGCCTTTATTAATATTGCATTACAATGAAGCATGTGGACATTACTGTGCAAGTCAGTTTGTAAAGTTTCTTTCCTCCTAGATATTTTTTGATCACCTGTAAGTGGTGTTAGTGAAAAGTGCAAGCATTTAGGAAAAACAACAACTCAGCCACGGACTGGTAGACCATGTAAAGTTACAGAGCGGGTTGCCGAGTACTGAGGTGCCTAGTGCATATTCACCAATGTTCTGCTGACTCAATAACTTCAGAGATCCAAACCTCCTCTGGCATTAACATCAACACAAAAAACATGCACATGAAAAAAACATGAGCTTCATGGTATGGCTTTCCATGGCTGAGCAGCTTCATGCAAGCCTTACATCACCAAGCACAATGTCAAACATCAGATAGAGTGGTGTTAAGCACACAGCCATTGGACTCTGGAGTAGATGAATCACATCTCTCTCTCTGGCGGTCTAAAGGATGAATCTGGGTTTGGTGAATGAGTGATCTATGTGCACTATGTGCCTCAGCATCCGCTGACTCTGTGTGTCATTTCACGTGGCCTACCACTTCGTGGCTGAGTTGCTGTCGTTCCCAATCGCTTTCACTTTGTTATAATACCACTGACAGTTGACTGTGGAATATTTAGTAGGAAAATTAGCGAGGAAATTTCATGACTGGACTGTTGGAATGTTGCATAGGTGGCGTCCTATCACAGTAAAACGCAGGAATACACTGAGCTCCTGAGAGCGACCCATTCATTCAGAATTGCTTGCAGAAGGAGTCTGCAGGCCTAAGTGCTTGGTTTTATACACTTGTGGCCATGGAAGTGATTGAAATGCCTGAATTCAATCATTTGGAATTGTGAGTGAATACTTTTGACAATATAGTGTATGTGCAGTATGATATATAACCCCATTCACACAAGCTGTTGAGACCACTTTTTAACCTCTGTCCTCTTCACCTTGTGATTATTTTAACAAAACCATTGTCGTCATGAGCACTCCACATCACACTAAACTTATAAGTGTGCTTTTTGAAAAAAATAATCATAAAAATATTCATTTTTTATTTTTTTTTAATTTTTTTCAGAGAATGAATCAGGGCCGGCTAAAATGTAATTAAAAAACGGATAGCGGTTCATTCTATCTATACATGCAGCCTCAGGCGGTATTTTAGAAATAGGTCAGCCGTTGTGTCAGTGTCTCTCTCCTGGCAGCCAATAGCAGCATGCAAAACCACAAACCAGGCTGGGCCCTGCGCAGGCCGCTGGCCTACATTTAGATCCCGCCTCCAACCCCACGCCCACCCCCATCCTTGGTTTACACCCGTTAAGCCTTTAACCCCCTTTTTGTCCAGAATGGGCTTCAGCCATCACTTGCTGTAATTTGCCAGCTTTATCAAGAGATAGAGACAGAATCAATTGTTCTGATAAAGGACAGAAGCCTTTTCTTGTTTTCATTAACTGAAAGTAAACATAAGTGCAATGCTGGGCCGTTTGCTTTACACTGAAGATTTTAGAGAAAACAAACACAGAGTGGAAAAAATTATGCTGTTGGACTTTACTAAGGCCCGGAGCACACCAACCAACATTTCCCAAACAAACCCAAAAGTTGTATTGTGTGCTGTACCAGTGTGTGATTACAAGGAAGGATCTAGAGTATTTGCACTAGCTGATTTGGCTTGTCAGTTCTATTTTTGAACATTCTACAGGACTTGGCACTTTTGGAAAAGATGAGCAAAGAAAGCTGTACTGTTTTTCAGCTTTACACTAAATATATAATATAAATAATATATACACATAATGAAAACATATAAATCACATTTTGAAACAACTTGCTGACAACCTCTTATTACCATGATAACAGCTCTAGTACTCTTACAGCAACATTATTCTAATAATGGGAGGGGGGGTTTAATATCCCTCCAGACCTTAAAGGCAGAGCAAAAACGGCGTCTATTTAAACCTAAAGGTTAAAGACAGGTTGAAAAATTGTCATGTAATAATGAATTATAACTGTCTTGTACACAAAACTGCACAAATGTAAAAATGCACATTAATCAACATCATTATTTCATGCTGTAAATGTGACAGATGTAGTCAAATAGCTAATATTTATTAATGTCCCAGTGCTGTTCAGGCCAGAGGACAAGGATGGCCACTACAAAAGCTTGTATCTGTGATCAGTGAACTATTTTTGAATTTGGAGCTATGCTTTGGATTACTGGGTTCCAAACATGATCCAGTCTTAGCTTTCTTTTTTTTTAATCTTAAATCTTGTGGCATTTGATGGAGGCCATCATGCTATGTATCTTATCAAGAGCAAAAAAATAAATTTTTTGAATTTGTGACCTCAGGGTGCATCTAACTTCTACAAATGTCCAACTCTAGTCCTTGGAGAAAGTTTTGCCTCTCTAAGAAAGCTCCTCACTAGCTTTTGGAGAGTTTATTTCAAACATTTTGCCAATACAGTGGAGATTTTGAAGTGTGATGGCATTTTTACAGCAAGTGCATTTGTGTATGCAATCTGTTTTCATGTTTATAGATCTAAATCTAGAATGAAGGTGTAAAATTCCAGCCAACTAAAGTAAATTTCTTGTGTTGATTTGATTTTGTTCATATGAACTTCTGGGAGGGTGCCAATAACTGTCACATATCCTTGAGAAAAATGTTATTATTATCATTAAATATTGATACTATTTCACTTAAAGGTCAGATTTCTCACGTATTGTAAATGTGTGATCAACCTCATAAATAAATATGGCATTTTTTGTAATAGGTTTTTGCTCATTTTCACCAAGAATGTCAAGATTTCTGGAGAGCGCTGTAAATACGACATCTGATGACAGAGTATTTGTGTTGGTTTGGAGAATACTGTGTCAAAGAGGACCAGATATCAGTACAAATGCACAACATTGCTTAACTACATTTATAGTACAGTTTCTGCTGTAAAATGAATAAAATGCCATTTAGTTACTGAATGAAAACGTAAAATTAGGCTACTGAAGTTATTAGTATTAGGCTATGTTGCATAAATCATTACTTTGTGGGCTATACAAAATGACAGTTTTACTGTAGTAAGTAGTACGATTGACTGTAAAATTGACTGGAAATGCTAAATAGACAGGTTTTGCAAACAGCCAACATAAACAGAAATGTTTCAAGTGGGTGTGGTTTTGTTGTAGTACCATTTTGACCAGATAAAAACAATGAACATGGTTGGTTATTTGGCATGTCAGTCAAATGACCCCTTCCTGTCAATGTAAGTTTTGGCGATGATGAGCAACAAAGCTTGCCATAACTCTTAGGTTTAGTCCTACATTCAGTAAAATAACATAGTTAGTATTATCTCACTATACAGACTAAAAGTTTAAAACAGCATCAGTGCATTGCCAACAACTACATTACAGTAACACTACTGTGCATAGTCAACACAAATGGAGTCCCTCACTTATAGACATGCACACACACAAACGAACTAACCCCAGAGAAGGTGATTTCATTTCATCAGCTTAATGTCATTTTTCAGGTTGTCCTTTAACTAATCAGTAATCTCATGAGACTATTAAATCAAAGTGCATTACATCAACACGGGGCTGTCAGACAGTGGCACCATAAGAAAAGCCTTGATAAGGCCTATTTATGATGCTTATGAGCTCATGGACAGGATGCCATTGTTTCACTTCATTGGCATATTCCTTAAGGGTTCCGTGGCCAAAAATACCCGGGCAAAGTCTCCGATCATGGGGAAGACTCTACACTGCCTGGCCTGGTGTGTTGTGACACTTTGCAGCCACTAGGAAGGTCAGACAAAAACTCTCAAGTTGACAAGAAAGAAAGCATCAGCCAAGTCAGAATATGGGAATTCATCAGAAGTGATACAAACTGGAAGTGGACTTATTGCAGTAAACTAAACCAAACCTACTCATGCAATAATACTGGTCAAAAAAACACTAGTATTATTTATTATTCTGTTATTCACCAAACTACATAACAAACAGCTTTAGCATATGGTGTATAACTGCACGATATAGACAAAATGCTATATTGTGACATATTTCAAATGCAATTCACTTTCCATTATACTGAAATCACACCGGAGAACCCTTGATGTGACATGGTGAAATATTAGCCTGCTTTTTTTTGATCAAAATTATTGATACTTCTCAGATTATACTTGCCTTAATTCCCAAACATCCAAAACCATGTGATTGTTCAGGATGGCCACAACACACCAAAACTTTCAGGCTCAGAAGTATGTACAATGTACGTATGTACACTTTAATGTGCAGCTTTACACGCAACCTGGGTTTAGCCGGCTCATTAAAATAATGGAGCGACCAACAAGTCAAGATAAAAGTAAAAACAAAAGTATTGATAAATTAAGTGTTTTCCCAAAAAATATTCTAGAGTGGTGTTATTTCACTCCAGCTAAGAGGGTTTATGAAACACAGTGTAATACAGACTGCACATTCATATCAGATGCAGCATGGCATATATTGGTACATCTGGTCCTCAGAGTTTAAACAGTGTCATTCTGATGGTAAACATTCTTTCAGCATGTGTTTGAGCCTTGTGCCTCTGTTTAACCAGTGTTAATTGAAATGTGTCAAAGGCAGGTCTTTTAAGACCCTAATGCAAATTTATACCTGCATTTAAAAGGCGGAAGAGAATCGACAGAAAAGTGGCTGCAGTGAGTTGCTCAAACTTTAGTGCATGAAGCAGAACATGTAATCAGCTGCATGTGTAATATATCCACCCACTTTTTGTGCAAACCTCCCATGTTTTGTGCAGCTGCCCCTTAAATGCAAATGCATTGGGAAGAGAAATAGATTTTGCATTTTACTATGTAAACAGCACATAAAATCTGGGTTTAGGCTCGTGCACAACTTACATACATAACAAAATGGGAGAACGTGTCTGATCTACACCTGAAACTGGCACAAAATGCTTTGTGCACCAGGCCCTTAGTGTTTGGTTTGGTGAGACATTTGCAAAGGCTGATTTCGTGTTTATGATTATTTGGGTCATTCTACAGAAACGTCCACTTTTTTATCTGTTCATAGGAGTCACTGCTGTTACTGATCGTCATTGGTGTTACACATAAGAAAGGTAACATCAGTGACATTTTAAATGAAAAATGCATTTTACAGAACATCAAACCACATGTTGCCAGTCATGGAATATCCATTAAAATATGGAATTTATTTCAAAAGTATTTTTTCACAATTACCTAAGAATAAATTTGGTCATACAAATGACTTCAGCTAAAAGCTTTATGTGAATTTATGAAGTAAATGAGAAAACTTCTGATAACAGAAAGACACAGTTGACTCACCATGTGCTTTTCTTCATAGATCCTCAGAAAACAGGTAAAAGGAAGTCAAATGATGTCATCAGTGTGATTTTTATTTTAAAATAAGAGATCTTTTGGTATGCAGTAACACCAGTGACATGACAACTTTCATTATACATTTTCTAATATGTATTTGGCATTTGTTTTCTTTATGTCATTTAAATAATATATTTCATAGTCATGTATGGATTATAGCACTTAAAATTGCAGGATTTTTTACCTACACCTTTAAGGTGTAATTCAACTTTTATTTTATTTTTTTTTAATGTAAATACATTGCTAACCCAACATGTTTTTTTGAGTGTAATATATCTGTAAACACGAGGGACACAAAAATAGATGTTTCTATATAATGACTGATAAGCATACTGCACTTCCAAAAAAATTCTAAACTTTCTCTGTTATTGATGATGGACTTCTTATATATTTAGAATAAATAAATGAACAAACATCCATAATATTGTTTACTGAACACTTACATAAAGTTTACACACTGCACCAACCTTTGAGAATGCCACATATATTTTCCACATTTTGCACATATGTACGTGTGTTCTATGCACAAGTATACTTCTTTATCTCTAGTTTATCTGTTTAGTTTATCTGTATTTATTGTCAAATATTGTTTTTGGAAGATATGGGGTACATACATTTTTTGTTATCACACAAGTACATGTGCACTCATGTCTTTGTCTTAATGTTTACGCACCAGAGAATTCAGAGCCTGATTGTGTTTTATTATACTGTATGTGTAATAAAATTTAAACTGCATTGAAATAGTAAAAAAAATGTTGTGAGGTCCTACTGTGTATTTTTTTTACTGTGTCTATTACTTAAGATTCTCATAAACAAACTATTATTTCTGTGTTCGAGTTTCATTTCCTCTGATTCTACTTCTCAGTTAAGAACCCAACCTTTCAGTCAGATGTCTTAGCACAGAGAAAACACAACACTGCACAGTGTATAACATCTCCTGGATTGATTTGGTTCAGACGCACCTGAGGAAGTATACATAGAGCATGGTGAAGGACAGGATGAAAAGGACGGTGTAGAGGAAGAGGGTGATGATAATACCCGCTGTACCCGACTGTTCTGTGCGGTGGAAATGCCAGTAGAGTTTGGCAGCATCCGCCACTGGCTGTACTGCACTGTAGGACAAACGCTGCAAACACAATGAGAATCATTTAAAGAGTTACTGAGCTTCTGTGTATCCACACCTAACAACAGACAGAAGACAGCCAGACATACAGACAAACAGAAGAGTGAAGTCAATGTACTCTCGTACAGTGGATATACAAGGTCTACACATCCTCATTGAAATGCAGGTCTTTGTGATGTAAAGCTAGAAATTAAGATAAATCTTATCCAACTGATTTTTTCATAATGAATGGGATTCTGCAACCAACAAAATTCAAGCAAATATATAAACAGATTTGTTCTGTTATCAAACAATACTGAAACCATATTGAAAATGATGTCCAAAAATAAGCAGCATACACCTGTCATTTAAAAAATGTAATTCCGATTAATCCAAAATAAAATCTGCTTGTTTCTGTTGCTGTTCCTGATGTTCTCATGATTGTATCCTTCAGGGATAGATAAGGTCACCAAGGAGCTCATGAAACATCTACAGAACATTACTGTTAAAAGGTGAAGATTGGCAGAACGGTATAGAAGAAAATCAAAAACATCAAATGTAACATGCAGCGTTGTGAAGACTCTTATCAGCACAACACTGGGCATTGGCAAGGTCCAAAAATCCTCAAAAGTTGAGAAGAAAACTTATCAGAGAGGCTACCAAGGCTAATAGGAACATTAAAAAGCTGGAGGAATCTCAGGTAATGCATACTGGCCGTGGAAGCTATTTTTCATTAAAAAGATCACCCAAGCCCATCTGCGATTTGCAAAAATACTTTGAATCTACCAAAACCACCTGATAACAGAGAAGTTGACAAATGCCTGACAACACAGCTCATCAATTAAATTATCAGCAATTAAATTAAATTATCAGCATATCTACTGTGAAGCATGTTGGTGCACCTCACTCCCACAGAAAACCTATGACATGGGGGCTCCCAAGTGGCGCAACCGTCTAAGCGTTGCCTGTCATCAGGAGATCGCGAGTTCGATCCCTGGTGATGCTACAGCCATCCGTAACTGGGAGTCAAATACAGCATAATTGGCCTCGCTCTCTCCGGGTGGGTAGGATGACCGCCCTTCTCCCCCCCATCATCCAACGCGATGCTAGTCAGTACAGGCGTCTGTTAGCTGACGTAACAGATCTGGCGGTTGGCACTTTCCTGTGAGCGCGTTCGGCTGTCCCGTGACGTTGCGTGAGCGGCAGTTCGAAAAGAAGCGGTGGCTGGTTGGCCTGTGCTAGCCCCACCCTCCTAGCGTGGGTGGCATTGTGTGATTGGGGGAGTCCAAAGTAGCGGGTGGAATTGGAAATGACTAAAATAGTGGAGAAAATCAGGTAAAAATTAAAAAAGAAAAAGAAAACCTATGAAATGACCTAAACCAGGCAGCACACTGGAGGTCACCTGTCAGGAGGAACCTGACCTTTTTGAATGGGCTTGAGAAGAGGGATAAAACTGCAAAATCTAAGTGTACCAATACTAATAAAGGTGTGTAGAACTTTTATACCCACTGTATATAAACAATGAAGATAAAAGGCATCAATCACCCTTAAAAATACATTTAACCGCTTTGCAAATATTTAAGACATTCAGATTAGTCCATTTCTCTGTCACAAGAGAAATTTTATACATTTTTTTTCCATCTTAGGAACCTGTCTGGATATTTATTTGAACTAATAAACGACAATGTTAAGTCAGTATTAAAAGTAATATTCTAATGATCTGTAAATGGTATGAAGTCAATAATAACAAAGTTCTATAGTTCCCTTCATGACAATAACAATAATTCCCTCTCACATTCTTTATTTTCATTCTTTATTTCTAAAGTCACTTTGCCACAATAACACAAACTTCTATTTACAGTGGCGAAGTGTCCACGTTATTTTAAGTGACTTACCCCCAGGACGGTGTCCACAACGAAGACCGCCAGGGGGTCCAGCACTGTCCACGCTCCCACAGCCATGATCAGCTTTGACAGGAAGGAGGGCGTTGAGCCAAACACTAGCTGACAGACCCATCTGATCAGAAGCAGCAAAAACGTAGCTGCGTTCAAGGTCAAGGGCCCCAGCAGCACCAGCAGCGTCTCCTCCAGGGTGCGCAGCAGAGAACTCTGATACACCAGATCCACTGTGTGGGCATAGAACTGAAACCTACCGAAAGGAGGAAGAGGGAGAGACAGAGAGATAAAAAGTCAGAGAGACAGAGATGCGTTGCTTGTTCCTTTCTCTTGAGGCTATGTTGGTAAATTAACAGATTTCCACCAATGGGACATATCCTATATATTCACATACATAGAGACACAACAGATATGAAAAAAAAAACACACCTTAAACAAATAAAATAAACTACAGCAACAGTTATTTCACCACATTTGAAGCATGTAAATTAAAAATATTACTTTTTCAATATTACTTTTTCAATAAATGTAAAATCATCGCAAAAGTCCCTTCAATCCCAATAGGACGATGCGATGGCAATCACTGTACTGGGACTGCAGAATGGATCTTTCTGTCTCTCTGTTCATTAATTCCCTTTAGCTCGTGAACGAGATAGCACCACTCCCCATTACACCTGTGCCGGCCCATTGAACTTCCTCTAACTGACCACTCTCAAGCTTTCAGCAACACTACGGTCTCACTGGGAGATCTGTAGAAAGTGTATTCTGAAGAAAAAAAAGGCATCACTGCATGAGTTCTTCAAAACATTGCAAACTCTGCTGTTGTACTATTAAAGCTTTAAAATGTTTCCTTCACAAAGAAGTTTATGTACAGGCCCTGAACGTGTAGATCTCAATATCATTGAATACCTTTTCATATAGCAATGTTAAAAGAGCGATTTAGATGCACAGGTCTATCATATTAGAGTCGTTTTTACACACGTGTATGCAACTGAATTTGTTTTATATTACTGCAAACTCAATTTAAATTTTTTGAAAGTGACTGCAAAACTCAAAGGTAGTTACAAATGAAAAAAGACAAAAGTGCACATTGCAATACAAACATGTAAAAGTAATTTTTGGAGTAACTAATGGAGATTACAGTACTGTGCAAAAACATCTTTCTTTCTTTATTTTCAAATCAAAACAGCCACTGAGCTATAATCCAAGTTACTAATTTTTCTGTGTCAAAAAAAGCAGAAAGCAAATATTTAAAATGATGATATTTAAAATCAGTCTCAGAAGTTGCATTTTTTGCTTCTCATGGTCCAAGTTCACGTTAAATTCTGGGCTTGCAACACCTGGCCAAAAAACCATCAGTATCTCCCTTTCTCAGCAACAGCTTCTTGACAGCTACACATCCTTTCAGACCCATACCGTTGAGTTGTCTTTTCACAGTTGAAGGATGAACAGATCTGAAGCTAGGTGGAGCTTGATTTTTCCTATCTCACAAAGATGAAATCTTTAAGCAGCATTTATTTGATGGTTACAGTTTTGGCAGTTGTTGGGGCCACATTTTCTTTAAGAAATTTTAATAATTCTTTTTTTTTATTCTAGATGTTTTTTTTTGCTTGTTTTCCCACAGAGCTCTGAGTCCATTATGCAAGTGAAATATCTTATGTCTAATATGTGTGAAAAATAAATAACGACAATTTTGACTATAAATGAAATAAACAAAGGGTGTTCTCTGACTTTTGCACAGGACTGTGTTGCAATCAAAATGCAGACGTGGTTAATCTAAAGCTCTAATACATTTCCCTCTCTCACTGTTAAGATGTACAGGCCCTGTATGGTTTAGGTAAGACATGGCGCACACAATCATGACAACAAAAGAACAATCAAGTGGACACTTGATTTTGTATTTTGTATATGCCAGTAGTGTGAGCTGAAGTGCAGAAGGTTCACTGTGTGGTACTGAAATTCATGCTAGCCCTCAGAGCTGGTGTGGTAAGAGGAAGGAGTGGATACTTTTGGAAATGGTGTGCATTTTGCAAGCATGCTGGGGGCAGCAAAATGTGTGTGGAGCAAAGGGAGGGAGAGGCCACTAATGACTGCAGGGTGTGTGAATGTGTGGGTGCTTTGTATATGTGTGTTTGTGTGCGTGCATGCTGTCAGTTTGCAGCTGATCTCTGACCGCCACTGTGGTCACTCTAGCCCCGTGGAGAAGCGCTTGAAGGAGACAATGGGACGGACATGTGGAACTTGTCATCCACCGCTGACCCCTCACTGCTTTTTGCTCGTTTCCCCCCGCTCTGTCCCTCCTTCTTTCCTTTGCTCCCTCTCTTCGTCCGTCCACTCATCCCTCACTACTCTGCTGCATTTTTCTCATGTTCTGTCAGTTTCTTTTCCATGATTTAATGCCCGTGTTAGTTTGGCTGTGGTCAAAGCTGGCGTGCAAGCGCGTTCGCCTGGCCTCTCCTAGACGATAAATTAAATCAACACCACATGCACAACACAACCATGGCATCTAACTTCAGCGTTTTATGATGAAACCCTGTTGACACAATAAGGCATGATAAATTCTTTCCAAATAATGCAGACTTAAGGGACATCACAACTGGATGTTGAAATCGATGAACTGCCCCCACGTGGGGTCATTAAAAGTTTGGAAAAGAGGCAGAAGGTGGATTCAGCGCAGAAGATCGGGGTTTTATGTGCTTTGTCGATTTTTAGAGTGTGTAAGTAGAGATGAGTGAGCAGACACTCTGTGTGTGTATTAGCAGTCAGTAATTTGCAAAAAACTGCATATTACAATGGCACATACTTTATGTTTACATATGGTTGCTTAACCCCTCGGTCCTTAAATCCTTCTGTAAAAACATTTCTGCTGTTTAATTTGCTCTTCTTCATTATTAACATAACATTATTATTTAGTTTGAGTCACAAACTACATTGTTGAATGATCAAATCTATGAATAGCAACATACATGATGTCACACATCAGTCATATTTCATTCTAATTAAACAAATCAATAATAAGTGCTTTATGATCACTGACTGAGTTTATGTTCTTATTCAGAAGAAAATCACAGCACATCAAAGAATTACAGAAGTTTTATGCAATTTGTATAATTTATACAATTTATACAAATTAAACAGTGACAAAAACACTGCAGCACACAGAAAGCGCATGCACACACCATAACTCCATAAAGAGTTTAAATGAGTATCAACAAATTCTCAGAATAGATTGCTGGCCAGATGCTTGGTTGACAGGATTAAATTCTAAGGGTCTGTATGTGGGCCTACATTACAATTCCTCACTCTTATAGCAACATAACTTGCCTATTAGTTACTAATAGCTGCCAAATAATTCATAATATTCATAATATTTCCTGAATAATAAACCTCAAGATAAAAATTGACTAATAAGCCTGCAGTTTAATGGGTTAAACTTGTACAAGTAAGGGTCACTATCATTAACAAACAGTAGTACTAATGTTAAAACTGACAGTGAAAAAAATTGCTGTCATAAAAATGAAAACAGATAAAAATGGGAAATTTATACCGCTGTCCACCACAACCCCAATGACAACAAAACAGAAACTTTATTTTTGTATGCATTGAGGACAGTTTGCCATCTGTACCTTTATTTAGTTGTTCTCCTTTCTCTGTTGCTCTGTCTATATTTTTCGCTTGTAGTTCGAGTGTTTACTTTTATGGCATGTTAAACTTTTCAACCCTGGGTTTATGATTCAATTATTAATCTTAAGGCATATTCTTAGAGTTGGGGTAGTTAAACATTGTCCTGTTTGTCTCTCTCTATCTCTCTCTCACCTGTTGACAGGTATGTTGCGTGTGTGCAGGTAGAGCCATTGGCTGCAGTAGTGCAGGTAGAGGCGAGGAAACCAGGTAAGGAAGATGATCATGAGGAGAAACACCATCTGACTGAAGTGAGGCCGTGGGGTCCAAGATAGGCCGAGTTCTCCTGGGAGTAAACGCTTGACCATCCGCAAACGCTCTGCTGGACCACAACACACGGCCCCATGCAGAGCAACTCTCTCAGATCTGCTGATGAAATATACATACAACATACACGCACATTTGCTTTTATACCATATCAGGATGTGCGGTCAAGCATACTTCCCATTTATTCCCATAAATAAAATTCCTCATGTTACATCAAAAAATGAAATGTCAGTTCATTGTATGCACAACCACTTCTATATAATATAAATCTTCTAAGCCTAACCTTAAATGTAATCTTAACCATAATCTTGGCCTTAATCTCATTAACCAACAAAAAAGCTTGTTTGGGATGTTTTTTCTTTAGCAAATATTTTTCAGACATTACTGTTCAGTAATCCCATGATCTGTGTAATTAATAACATTTTTTGCCCTGTTTGCAATAAAGAGTTCCAAAACCTACTAAGGCCTGGTAGATTGTCTTTTGATGAGGTCAGGATTTTTTTTTCTGAAAAGGTAAAAAAAACAGACAAACACACACA
The DNA here is from genome assembly GCF_015220715.1 of Pygocentrus nattereri. Classification (NCBI taxonomy): domain Eukaryota; kingdom Metazoa; phylum Chordata; class Actinopteri; order Characiformes; family Serrasalmidae; genus Pygocentrus; species Pygocentrus nattereri. The sequence goes on along the minus strand of NC_051234.1, from coordinate 16,385,445 downwards.
CACACACGCATACACAAAATGTCCAAAAGTATCCAGACACCCCTTTTGATTAGTGAGTTCAGGTAATTTAAGGTGCACTCGTTGCTAACAGGCGTTCAGTTGAGCAGCAAGCAGCTTACATAATAATCATACAACAGCACTGCCAACAGAATTAGACACCCTGGAACAGCCGTACATGAACCTAAGGTCACCAAGCCCAATGCCAAGCCTCAGCCATAGAGGTTTAAACCCCCCAGCACTGGGGTGGGGAGCAGTGGAACTGTGTTCTCGGGAGTGATGGAAGAGCATCAAACCCCTTTGGAGTGGCATCTGTGATCGAGAACTAATCATCCAACATCAACATTATCAGTACGTGACCTTACTGAAGCTCTTGTGGCTGAATGCAATGAAATCCTCACAGGAATGTTCCAAACATCTACTCTTTACAGAAGAAGAGTACTTCAGCAAAGGGGTGGGGGTTGCAGATGCCTACAAACTTTTGGACATACAGTATAATACATAGTATAATATATAGTACTGTACTGTAAATTCCTTTTTTTTCCCTACATTTCCTTTATAAACATCTATCTCTAGCTATCTAGTGTTGATTCAGAGTGTAGGTGAGAGTAATGTGTTTCTGAATGGCATTTTATCTTTAAGAACAACAGCAGTGTCTCCTTGTGAACTGTTGAAACAGTTTTCCGCAAGAAGCAGACAAAAAGCTAGTGTGTCAGAGATGCAAGATGGCTGGCTGTCAGTGGGCATCATGCTAGAGCGGCAAATAAAAGATGACATCCATAATGAAGATATTGATGATGCACGAACTGAAATATTTTTAGCTGTCTTCGCATAAGGGCCCCTCAAGAGAGAAGAAGTAACAGGATGTGAAATCGCCTTCATCGCCACCAAACCCAGTTCTTATTGCTACACCTACATTTAATGAGGCAGGGCTATCAGGACCAAAAGGGCATGGAGCAGGTCTCTGTCCCATAACCACAATATCTGACCTCATGATACCTGAAACGTACCATTTTACATATCTCTATATAGCAGTGGTGATATTATTTGCTGATAAATGGGAAAATTAAATTACTATTACTGGGGTGATACTGGAATCAGCAACAATTATGACTGATAATTTAACATTTTTATTGCTCATGCACATACTGGAAAAAATGTAAAATATCAGTTATTGATATCGCTTCAGAAATACCATATCATGAATTCTTTGCAATTGTAGGGATGAGTCCAAGGCCTAATCCCACTTCTTCTTCTCACCCCTACACCTTGTTTTCAAGTGTTACCCTAACCCCTTGGAATGGAGTTACAAGGGGTAGTGGTTGAAATCTTGGCCTACGAAATGAGACAACCCTCAAATAAAAAAAACAAAACAAACAAAAAAAAAAGTCAGCTGTTCTTGTTCATATTTTCCTGGTCCACCTTAAATGGTGCTGCAGTTACATTCTGGCACTTCAGGCGCAGATACTGCTGGACTATTTAAGGTGGAACTGAAAAATAAGCTTTCTAGATACTGAGACATTAGCATGCATTGAATACAATACATTGAAACAACATTAAACTAAGATAATACAATAGTTATCATATTTTTTTAACTGAGAAAATATGTTTGTGGGTTTTTGCAGCCATCTTGTTGGTTTTTCTTTCTATTTCTCATGACACTCTGTTTGGAGTGAGTCTCTGAAAAACCTCTGTTTGGAGGGCCATATAGTACTAACACCTCCCCCTAAGTTACCCCTCTATCTCAACAAAAATTGGGACACCCTAACCCTAGACATGAATGTGCAAAACAGAAGGCTAAGGGCTCACTGGTAGGGGCAAGGGATGAATTCAGATTGGAGCCAGATTTTCAAATATTCAAATTTAACAAACCTCTGAGATGTCTGAACTCTATATTCCACCAGAGAATTGTGTAGAAACTGCACTTTAAGTCTTGGTCAGAGTTTATCCACTTAGTCCAAAAAATGAAGCAATGAAAGGTCAACACAGCTTGCTAAAACATAACAGACAAGAGTATAGCATGCTAAAACAGCTCCGGCCCAGGTCTCCGGCAAAGGGGAGCAAATAGTACAAAGTGCAGGTACAAAACATAGGAAACATAGAAGAAAAGCATGATAAACAAGCTCAAGTTCATTTTACACCAGTGTTTCTCAACTCTTTTCATAACGGTTCACTGCCCTGCACATTTTAGTGCTTTTCCTTCCACTTCAACTCAATAATGGGCTGTTAATGAGCTGATTAGTTGGATCAGGTGTGTTGGAAGCAGGGAAAACACTAAAAAGTGCAGAGCAGGGGGCCTCCAGGAACATGACTGAGAACCACTGTTTAACACAACCTTATACAAGATTTATTGGAATAAAACTTAAATCGGGTAAGTGGCAGGTTAACACCTGATTCCTGGAATAACAAATAACTACACAGTGAAATAAGTTACAATGAGACGATGGATGATTAGCTTTTGTCTCTTTATCTTAAAAAATTAAGCCACATCAACTACTATACATTTGGGGGTCGGTGTTTAATAGTACAGTACTAATAAGATACTGACTGACATCAGCTGGCATCCATAGGACTCATCTACTGTTTTGATTTGATTGCCCATCCTTCATAATCAGTAAACTATATGTGCCTTTTGTCATGAAAAGTAAGCTATTTTTTAATTCAGTTTTGCCTGCTGGACTAACCGGGGATGAATTTCAGGACCAATGATGAGGCCAAAACTCATCATCATAAAAAGGCCATTTGGCAACCTTTGCCACTATAGCTTGTGTGTGTTCTACAACATGAGCATAAGAACAACGCTCTTTAAATCTCAAATAAAGAACAGCAAGCAGGAACATGTATCAGTGGTTTGGCTTGGCATGGATGGGCCAGGTGCCAGCGAGCCAGGGCTGCTGCCTTTAAAGCTGATTTGTGTACTGCTGCCCTTGGGGGAAATTCTGGGAACTATTTGCACCTTTGGTTAAGGCTCTAAATCTGGGCCCACTTAAACACCTTTATTTGGAGGACTAAGTTATTTGCTGTCACCTTTTTTTTTTAACTCTCCCTTGATTCAGACCATAGGCATTGTTTAGTGATCGCCCCAAACCTGTGTTTTCAGTCTCGCCACCAGACTATACATTACTACAGACCAAAATTTTGGAAGAAAGAAGTGATGCGTTTGAAGTTTCAAAAATTGAAGTGAATTTGCCAACAACCAACGCTACATGTCTGTGCTATCTAGTTTTCCCAAAATAGTGGAAAACTACTGATTTGTGGTGATGTACTCTTGTTTTTAACGAAATATATACAGGAAAGGCTTCACAGACTTGGTTAAAAACATTACCCTACAATCTCTTTAGTTAATCAAGCTTTTGGATACATATCATCACTGCCCCATCTACAAAATGGGAACACTACAGGAGAAGGCGAAAACATTCTTAACTCTTATTGTAAGTTCATGTAAAGAGGATTTAGGTATTTTACTTTTTGACAATGACAATATGAATGTGAGAATCAGGTGGATATAATTAGCAAGCAAGCAAGCAAACAAAGTTTATTTATACAGTGCTTTTACAACAGATGTTGTCACAAAGCAGCTTTACAGAACAATCAGCATTACAGAAAGAAAAAGGAAAGAAAGTCCGGGTTCAAGCCCCCATGAGCAAGCCAGCGGCAACAGGGTCAAGAAAACAAAACCCTAAGAGGAAGAAACCTTGTGTCACGTTTGGCTCCTCCCAGTCCTGTCCATGTGCTTGTGTTTACCTTCTAGTCCTGTCCATGTGCTTTTGTTTTGTTTCTTCCCGGTCCTGTCCCTTGTTTCCAGACCCTGCCCCTGATTATAACCCTCTTGTTAACCACCTGTGTCTCGTTAACCAGTCTCTGCATTTAAGCCCTGTGTTTTTCCCTAGTTTTTTTGCTGGTCTTTGTATTGTAGTGTTTGCATTGTAGTGTTTGGTCTTTGAATTGTATTGTTTAGCATCATTCATCTAGCCTCCGTTGTTTGTTTTTCCTGTGTTCATTTTCGTCATGTCTGTCCCTTGTTCTCTACATGTTGGCTCGTTGACTTTGATAATAGATTCCTCATCATAGCTTCAGCAATAATGGATGCCTCATCATTGCTTCACAGTGTTACGCATTGAAAGGAACCAAGACTCAGAAGGGGAACCCATCCTCCTCTGGTCGACACCAGATAGCAAACATTATTAGTACAAAGTATTATAGTACTATAGTACAAAGCAGGAAAAACAGGTGGGGCAGATGTTAATTTGATTAGGGCTAATTTGATTAGTGCTGCCATAAAACTCCACAGGAGAATCAGAACAAGCAAAACAAACTAAATCAGTTATTTGCACACCACCACTGTTCACATTCTGTGAAATACTTTAATAATAAACGTACTGCTGTCCATTATATGTAAAATCATGTTACTGTCCACTTTGCAAAAGGATTTTTTTAGTGTTGCTTTTGGTTTGTATGTAGGGGTAGTCGATATCACAAAAACGTTATATGTGAAATTAGCAGGTTAACCCACTTCTGCATCCTTTCCACAGCTAGCACACCACAAAGAGGTTTATTTTCAGTTTCTCTCTATGCGATTCTTTCACATTATATTGACTAGAACTCTAAACTAGTGGTGTGCAACATAACTATGTTGTCATTATTTACACAACACACTTCTGAGTCACATCTACTGTATGTATTACTACTAAAACACTGCAGATCTTAAAAGAGATTTGGACCAATTACAGGCAGCTTGTAAATAATGATTAAGTATATTATTGCATAAACTACACAGTAAATGAGTAGCTGATTGCATGTCAGGACATTACTCAATTATCTCAGTTTATTTATTTATTCTTAACTTGTTTCATTTTTGTCCTCAATTTTTTATGCAAATACACTGAACACTGATTTTTTTTTCCCTTTTTTGTTTAACGTTACTGCTTTGCTGGTTCATTTTGTTCGTTCCAACTCACAAACCCAAGAAAAACTAAATATTATAACATTTATACACACAGTAATATACACATACTCTGCATCATGAAAATCTCTTCAAGTAACATTACATCATAACTTTGCCATATTGCCCATCCTTGCGCACACAAGCTGCTCTCCACGATAAAGTCCGATATTGAAAGAAACGCAAAAGCTACTATAATCCCATTTCCTTGGATCTGGGAGAGGAACCAAACTACACTACAAGCTCAAGCTTACCAGGCCCTGCTGTTGCTGCACTGCATATAAAGCACAAATTAGCACTGTGGCTTTCATCACATCAGCAGAACGCGCTCTACGAGATTTAAGGCTTTATATCTTCAAAGTAGCAAGTTCCTCACAAACTACCCGTACAAGAGCAGAGTGATTTAACACTCAAGTGTATAACCGCACCAGCCTGTCTCCTGCGTTTTGACATGAACTTGGGTTGAAACGGGCCCATTTATCCAGCATGTCAGCGGACGAGCGCATGAGTATGTGAGATAGGAGGGAAGAGCTGTGCATTTTGATGATTGATAGTAAACTGTAAGATTAGTGATATCAGAAAGATTCTTCTTTAGAGCGTCGCAATGCGCGAGCTTCTACTTCAGAGCGCTTTTCTGAATGATTTTCACACTCTGCATCTGCGCATGGCGGCTTTGAAGTGAAGAGAGAGGAGCACACTGACGCTGCTTTATTCTTAAGCTTAACACTTGCACAGGGAGGATGAAAAAAAAGTGCAACTATTCATTCAGAGCATTTTCATTTTTACACACACTGTACATGCCCACACACACACACACACATACACACACACACACACACACACACACACACACACATACACACACCCACACCTGGAGCCAGACCTGCCAGCTCGACATAGCCAAATTTTATGTTAGTGCATTGGTGTCCTTACTTTGACATCTGCATATGTGGCATGTGGGTGAAAGAAAGCCTTCATTCATATTTACAGTCATATGCAAGGTTTAAACACATTAAGTAAAATTACTTATTTGGTTGATTTTCTGAGTAAAAATAAACAAATGTATCCTCTACAATATGGAATTTTGGACGTTTTAGTGCACCATATTTATTTATTTGCTTAGTTTAATGTATTGAAAAATATATATATATATATTTTAGCAATGTGTTAGGTTGTTGTTGCACAAAATTTAACCAGGTGTGCTCCAACTTTTGCATACGACTGTATTATCTTCCTTAATTTGGAACTTTGTATTTTCTTAACATCTAAACCCAAAACCCTGCAACGATTTGTTTATCAAATAAAAACAGCATTACTTGTAAAATATAAATCATAAAAAATAGGCCAGTGCCCAAAAAACAATCCTCTTTTTAGGAGAACTGTGTGGAAACTAACAGTAAATAGCTATACAAGGATTTTGGTTGGGGTATTTTTATCTTTTGCATTACCTTTTATTTGTCAAAGACTAAGCTTAAACTGATTCTCCATCACCACGTTTGCGCTCATGTCTGCTTCAAAGTTAGGGACCATCTTAAACTTACAAGAAGAAAAAAGTGTTGCTATTATCATCAGCGATATTCCAAGAACATCACAGATGATGATGATGATGTGCCCACAAGCATGTTCTTATAGAGATAATCAGACTTGCCAACCTAATAACGATAATAATTATAATAATAATAATAACAGTAATAGCAACACTTTTTCTTATCTTAATTTTGAGACAGATTTTAACTATGAAATGGATGCTGGAGCAAACAAAGTATTTGAAGCTTAATCTTTGTCAAATAAAAGGAAATAAAAATACCACAGTTCAGTAAAAATTCTAATTGTACTATATTTGATATCTTTACGAAATCTTTTACAAAATGATACAATTATGAATGTGGCATGAAGTTTACCGTCCAGTGCTGTGGTGTCTGTAGATGCTTTCCTTAGCCTGATTGTGAAGTCGTTTTGTCTCATGTCTGAAACCTGAGGACATCCTCAAACATGATGTCAAAGTATGATATCTGACTGCCACATGGGCACACAGTGCCAGAGAGAGGTGAAGTTGACTGGATAAACTGTACTGTCTCTATAATCAGTCTCTTAAAAGCAATAGCAATCATGCTAAACTCTGTTTAATCTGACCATTTTATCAAGCCAACATTAACTGTCATAATATAGAGAAAAGCTAACTTATTTTAAAATTGTTTCATAACATAATTTATTGTAAGTGAGATTGGTGTACCTCAAATAAGTTAAGCTTACCTCAGAACCTTGAGTATGCTTTTTATTAATTTCAACATTGAATATTTTTCCAGCTTCAGGATGGAATAAAAACAACAAAACCCTTCCCATGTTTATAACAGCGTGTCTAAATTAAATTCTAAATTAAGTTAAAAAGATTTCCTGCCACCACCATTAACACTCCAGGTATGTGCCAAGTTTTCCCTTCATTTGATGGAGGAAGTAGTATACTACACTGTATACTGCTATACAGTGACTGGCTGCACAGCAGAAACCCTAATTTAACCCTTGCAGAGGACCAGTATGAACATTCTCTAGACACAATAACAATAATTCAAAGAACTGAACACAACCCACTCAACATGAATGAACGAAAGATAAGCATGGTTGATTAAGAGCCTAATAATGTAATTATACACACTCATGAGACCCTGTATAGAATATTCTAGTAAACTTTGGAATAGCTTCAGCGTATGTTATGTACAGATACTGCACAGTGTTCTAGACTAAGAATGCTTTGCAAACAGCTGGAATGAAGCCTCATCACTTTTTTGGGGCTCCTGAAGAAAAAAACAAAAACAAAAAAAAACCAGGAACTTTTTGTTATTTAATATCCAAATTTTAAATGATCCCATTCGCACAATTCTATTACAGCACATATTAAGAGCTAATCGGAAATGACCCAAGGTGTAGCTAATTCACAGCGCCCCCTGGCACTCTTTAAACTATCTACCCTGACACAGGAGGTTGATAATGGATATTTTTGATATTTTTCTTTTGGAATGAGAGCATTGGCTCACTCATACACATTACAGGTATTTTGCATTTCATCTAATTTACTTTTCTGTTGCATGTTTTCCAGGCCTGCAACATCAAGCCCCTTTACAAGCAAGCATTTTCCATTGCTCTGGCACAGTAAAGATGCACATAAACTTATTTCATTGAGAAAAAGGGAGAGTTGGGATTTTGGGGGCAGTAAAAGCCAATTATTACTCTCTGAGTCAGCTACACAATTGGAATAATCTGATAATTACAACTAGACTTCAGCCACTGCCAAATTACCCGAATTATTTGCAGCTGAGAGTGCAGCAGAGATGAGAGCTAAAGCAATCTAAGCTAATACAGAGTATCAAAATTAGCAGGCCTTGTATGACTAATAGCTAACTGCTTCTTTTTTTAATGCACTGAGGTTCTTACTTATGAGGCAAGTGCCAGGGTCTCTATAAAAGCACGGGACTACTAATGTGGGTTTGGGCGAGCAGAGAGGTGTGTGCAGAAAACACACGCAAGCAAAGCTTCCTTTTTCCAGTGTTTTTGGCTTCTTACCTTGCTCACACTCTCGCTGAAGGCCAATGGTGAATGTGCATGATGGTAGCCTATTAAAAGGCAGTGCAACATGTTTATGTGCTGATTGTGTCTCTCCACAGGGATTATAACGTGGAAACGGCCGGATCTGTGGAGCTTCGTAAACCCAGTGGAAACATCGGCATTTTCACGCACCTGGGGTCCGCACTGAGAACTAAAGTACTGCATTATGAGCAGGTTGCTCTCCAGAACCACTAAATAAAGCTTCACTCTGACCTTTAACAGGCTGTATGCTGGACTGCTCCCAGCGTGCGAGTGCCAGGTTTCATCAGTAGCTTGATTAAGTGAAGGAAACAAGTAATCATCCAATATACATTTGCATGTTCTCTGTACTGGAATCTAAAACCTAGAACTAATGGATGCCAGGATTTAGTCAGGGTAGGGGGTGTAAACATCTGAAGGGTTAAAAAGAACTTTCTGATATAATCTAGCAAAGACTTCAGGAGACATGACTGTACATTCATATCTTAAGGAATCTTATAATGAAATACCACCAATTTATAGGATACTTGTATTATATCTGTAAGATACATATATCATATCTGTAGGACATTTGTATTACATCTGCAGGATACTTCAGTTACATCTGTAGGATGCTTTAGAACACATATCTGAAAAAGCTGGCATACTAGGTTTGCAGTCAGTTAACTGAATCGCATTAAAATATAAACTTCATTAAATTATTAATTCACCTGATATACATGCAGAAATTCAGTAAGTGGGAAAGCTTCTTATGCCTTTCTGATGTTGTACGAAACCTTCACTTAGAAATCAAGTTTGGTCCCAGGACTTTTTTTTGTACTGTTTGACAAATACACATGCTGTCAATCCGTAAGCAAGTCAAGCATGAATGAAAGTGTTTTTCTGCAAAACACGAGTGTAGCACTAAGGGCTTGAGAAAACTAAAGCAAATGACTAAAAACAGTTTCAGTTTAATGGCAGTTATGTCATACTTGGCTTCACAGATATTTCAAACAGCAGATCAAATTGCCTGTTAGGGCCTGTCAGTTATCCACTAGGAGGGTCTACTGCTACTGCCATTCTGGGGCGGGGGCAAATCAAACTAATTTATTTACACAGGAAGAAAGCATGACTTAAAAGTGTACAGCGTGTTTGTGCTGGAACCACATCGCATAAATACAGCATGTCCATCATTTTTTTTCCCCCCAGACACTGCAGTGAAAACAGTTGAAATATGCCTGTTTACATATGGAGAATCTGGAAGGAAACACTACCAATATAATCGAGCTGTTTATCACTAGTAAGATCTCTTGCGATTAGTGTGTCATGTTACTGGAGTTGACAAGAAAAGAGGAAAAAAGGGAAAAAGAGTGAGTCTGTTTTTCTTTTCTTCTCTTTTTTGAGCAACCATGACCTAGCATTGCACCAGGCACCTGATTATCTCAAAGGAGTTACATGGAGAGGCTGTGGGAAAATGCTCACATTCACACACACGCACTCAGCCCCCTCCCCACGATGGCCTGTATGTGGCACTATGACCAAACGGCTGTCATATCTGACAATACTGATTTTAACAAAGTCAAAGGGCATCTACACTGGCAAAGGGGAAACTAACATGTGCAAGTGTGTGTGTGTATATAGGTCTGTGTGGACAGTTTTGGTTCCCAGGGGCCACAGGTTGCTCTGCTCTCCTCTTCCTGCCTCTCAGCACAGGAAAGGACTTTGAGATGCCTGAGGTGACTCTACACTACTCTCTAGTCACAACTACCCCAACTACCCCATGTATTAAATCAGCATTGATTACCCTTTGACTCATGAGGAGGTACAAGGGTTCTCATAGTGGAGTCAGACAGCCAGTTTCAGACACACAAGAATGACTAGGGGAATTTCTGCTCTAAAAGCAGAATCTGTCTAAGTAAGATAATTGGGATCCCTTTTCAAAATGTGTAAAAATTCTGGCATACTTAAATCATTAAGATGTAAACAAAGTCATTTGGGAAGGTTTGTTCACAGAAGAGTAGATTAAACTGGAGGTTGAAGGACAGAAAACTGTTACTGAAATGCTGTTGAAAGCATGACAATATGACAACACCAAAAGATGATGCTGTATTTAACATTACCTTGTTACTGTGTAGCCTCATGTGCAATGCTTGTTTTGAAAGTGGAATTTTACAGATCTGATCATTGTTCTTAATAGTGTGACAATAGCTTGATGAAGTGAAGGAAACAAGAAATCACCCAATATAAATCTGCATGCTCTTTGTACTGAGAGAGCAGAGCAGTCTAGATATCAGAGACAGAAAATGGTAGACTACACAATAATGAAGCTCACCGAGGCATCTTTCAGAAGGTATTGACAATTACATTGTTTAATTACTATTTAGCCTCACATGAGCAATGCTTGTTTTGAAAGTGGAATTTCACAGATCTGATCACTGTTATTAAGAGTGCGCAAGTAACCTAGTGAAAAAGTGCTCAGCTGTTGACTAAAAAGCACAGAAGAATGTTTCACAGTTCCAAGTCCATGTGAGAGTGTGTGTCTGCATGTGTGTGTTTGAGTGTTTGTGTGAGTGTGTGTGTCCGCATGTGTGTGTCTGCGTGTGTGTGTTTGTGTGTGTGTGTGCGTGAGCATGCGTGTGTGTGTGTGTGCGTGAGTGTGTGTGTGTCTACATATGTGTGTGTGTGTGTGTGTGTGTGAGTTTGTGTGAGTGTGTGTGCATGTGTGGGTAGTTGTGTGCGTGCGTGTGTGTGTGTGTGTGGGTGTGTGCATGTGTGTGCGTGAGTGCGTGTTTGTGTGAGTGTGTGTGCATGTGTGTGTAGTTGTGTGTGTGTGTCTGTGTGCGTGTGCGCGTGTGTGTGCGTGTGTGTGTGTATGTGCGTGAGTGCGTGTTTGTGTCAGTGTGTGTGTGTGTTTGAGTGTGTTTGTGTGAGTGTGTGTGTGCGTGTGTGTGAGAGAGAGAGAGAGAGAGAGAGAGACAGAGAGAGAGAGTGTGTCTGATCAAGATAAAAATAGGTCACTGTGCACCTAACCACTTACAATTATAGCACAGTTTTTATTTTAGCAGATATCAAACAATGGGCCCACATCCATTCAAACATGTTTACAGAATAAATCCAATGCCCTGCATCCAGTTGATTAATTTAATGCTGATGTCCAAATGCACAAAAATACTTGAGAAGTCTGTTATTACAGTATTCAGTGCAGTTGGCACGTTTGTTGGGCCTAATCAAAAACATTCATCAACTGTAACCCACTGCAATAAAAACCTACACAATTTGAATTTGAGAGATGCATTAAAAAGCAAACATATTTCAGGAACAAATTATTCTAAAAGGTAAAGGCAATTTCTACATAAAAATGGATGTGTGAAAACAAAGTGTCATTTTCATACAGACCGAGAGAATTAGTGTAGCCTCTTTAAAAGAGTAATAAGTGGAGCATGTGTCTTAATATATCAGACGTTTTCCGTTAGCAGAGGAGAAAAAAGGAGAATGAGTGTGAAGATAGTGGCAACATCGCTCGTTCTCTTGAGGCAACAAAGGCCCCTCCATCAAGCCTTATCGTCTCCGTTTTTCCCTTTTTATAACAGGAAAAGTCACAGATATAATTGATATGAGATTTAGGGGGTATATTTCAGTGTAATTAGAGTCTTGATAATTGGGCTAATTAGATATAATTGTTATGTGAGTCTGAGTTTGATTAAAACAGGTTTCCCCAAAACGAGAAAAAAAGAAGAAAAATATTTAGTTGGCAGGTTAACAATGCACATGCACATTAATTAATGAACAAACATGTCTAAAGAGGGGATGAGTGTCAGCTGAGATGGACACACACATCACACACACACACGCACATGTACACTAGCACCTGTATATATCCATAAACATGTCACAGACATATATGCACACAAAAATGCTGGATTTCAGACGGATGACCCACATATATTGGAAGGAAGGCACAATGATATCGATTCGTATCTTTATCAGCAGATAGCTGTATGAAAAATATTTATCGTCATCAGGTTAATGTGGAGTTATACTGATAATTGCAAACGGAATTCTGCATTTGATGAATTAAAGTAGCGCTGTTAACGTTTTACAAGTAAATGCTATTTTCATTTACATTCCATGAATATTTAGTGATGAGTGGACCAATACAAATGAGCCAAAATTGCTTGGTATAAAATCATTACATTAATGTACATTACGTTAAGCACAATGTTCCTTCCCTTAAATAGCATCCATTTCAGAAATAAGAGGTTTTGCTTTGACAGAGACAAATGTTATATATTATGTATTTCAAAGCTAGGGACGCATGGATGTGGGAATTGTAGGTCGAAATCCAATATTTTTCATGTACATATACAGTCATATGGAAAAGTTTGAACACCTTGGGTCAAACAACGTTTTGTTGATTTTCTAAGAAATACACACACATCTACAAAGCCCACACTTAAATGTAGTCTTTTGCTGCAAATATTACTCCATAATGTCTATCAATTTTTCCTGAACTTACAATCTAAAATGCACAAAGATTTTCACAGAGGCCACATTTTATCTGTCCCCCACTCTAGTCCATCCAAAGTGGAAAACTGAGCAAATACAGAGTAATTGTGTATAAAAATGTGCAGAAGCGTATTCATTGTAGATGTGTACATATTTGCACTTAGAAAATCAACCATAAAGAAGTATTTGAAACGGGCATTCAAACTTTTGCATACAACTGTATCTGCCGATGATGATTCATAAATGTTTCAAAGACACAGAAACTAGGAGAAGATCCATTTATTTCTGTAAGGCTACATAATGCACAAGGCTTCAGAAATGCACTGAAACATACTGATCTTCTGAAGTATAATAAAAACATCAAATATTATTTTGAATCCTCAAATCTGAAAGTCTGTGCGATGTTGTCTGTTTTATGTAATCCTGTGCAAAAATTAAGACTGCAGTCCGCAGTTGTGGTGAAAACTGCCTCGGAAACAGAGCAATCACAAAAACGGGCCACGGAATGGACCTTATCACAACACCATTCAGACACTAAAGGCTGGCACATGAGCATATTCACTATATTCACTTCGCTCTAACCCTCCTAATGGCCGAATCTGTTTCAGATTCTTCGATCAAAGGCATGATTAACAAAGCAAGAGAAATCAACACATGTTCAGCTACATTAAACACCAAAAGAAGAGTGTATCTAATGAGGACCCAACTAAAGTACCGGACCTTCACTTGGCATGAGAAGCACCAGAGTCCTTTTGCTTTGATTCCTTCAGTTACGGCTGTGATGAAGGAAGGTGGCTAAGAACGCACTCTCTCTCTGACACACACACACACACACACACACACACACACACACACACACACACACACACACACACACACACTTCAAGTAAGGTGTAAGGTCATCATGCGGCTTTCATGTTCTCTTCAAACAGATATCAACCGTAAGGGAGCGGCCTGTAACATCATTTCTGCCGTGTTTTTTTTTCCCTTCTTCTTTCCACCCCTTTCTTTTTTTTTCAAGTGCTTTTTTCATTTCTCTCTCCATTGATTGTGATTGTCAATACTTGCACTTCGGAGCATTGTGTTTGTTCTTTGAAATTGTAATTTATGGTTTACGGATATTATCCCAGCACGGATGTTTCGGCAAAGTCGCATTTGAGGTTAGCAACCAACAGCTCACTTTTTGATATGTAAATCCGAGTGAGGATAAAAATGAGAGGAGGATAATGAAGCTCAAAGCTAGGGTGAGACAGAGAGCGAGAGAGAGAGAGAGAGAGAGAGAGAGAGAGAGTAAGAGGGGGAGAGAGAGAGAGAGAGAGAGGAGGGAGAGACCGATTCTGCCCCATAAAGATAAACTTCAAATAAAGCAGCATTCATGCGATCCTCTCTTGGAGCAATAGGCAGCGTTCAATGTCTTTTAAGTGAACGCCAGGAGCTTCTGCTAACTGCTGCTTTTGTGCTAGGTGCAGTTTTCAGGATAGGTTCTTCATGCGGTAGGAGACTGACTTGAAAAGTTGGACTTTGTGGTCTCAGGAGCCGTTTGATGCACAAGTTATTCGTTCTTTTTTCAGCTTACTTTTTGTTCAAAAGTCAAATTATTTTTGCAAACAATGACTGTGATCGTGCCGGCTTAAGTGTGTCAATGTACTGAAAGGTCAAGAGCAGGTAACTTCTGGTCAGAACAACCATGTCTAAGCCCTTAAACTATAGTTTTATTATGTGGTAAACCATTGAAGGCCAGTTCAAATATGTGGCTTTTTGATGTTTTCTGATCTTCAACATTAATAATGTGATTCATCAGTGCTATGTTTGCATTTATTTTGACATATAAAGAACATTATCTAATAAAGCTGAAAATTCATACATTTCCATTGTTTTGTCATAAACTATCCGTGCATTTTTTGAGCAAGAAAATGCATGGATATTAAGATAAGTCAAACACCCGTTTTGTTTTATTGTTAAGCAATCGATAACAAGCTCTTACTGATCCAAACAGTAAAGGAAGCCTTGGGGTTCTTTTATACAGAGAGAGAAAACATAATAGCACACACAAAGTTACGGTTCTGGACATAGTTACAATTACAATTTACTATGTGGAGTGTGTACAAAAATTTCAGAATGGACTGCCAACAAGGTGCTCAGCACAACAGGGTTAATATTATCATCAAGTATTATTCAGTAACTACTACAAACTGTTCAGCAACTACTATGAAACTAATGTGTAATATACTGTATAAGAGTGTGGTCTATATATGGGCCCTTGTAGTTTAAGAGCCTGAAAATCTTTCACTGTTTTATGTGTTTTAAAGCAGATGTACAAGCCAGCATCCCTGTTTAGTTCCAACATTTATGACCAGATCATATGCATATGAATGAGACAGCAATTCCAGTTCTACTTGTTTCACACTTGTGCCTATGGTGAGTGTATGCTGCTTTGCTAACTAGCTCACGGAGGTGTTGCATACACGGCTAAAGCAAGTATAAGCATTTTAGAGTCTGGTCTCCAGTGATTCTCTAGATGGCAGTAATATCCCTCAATCATCAGAATAAGAGTGAAATTCTGCATAAGAGCTCAAAAGTGCATGGAGAGAGGAGAGGAGAGGAGAGGAGAGGAGAGGAGAGGAGAGGAGAGGAGAGGAGAGGAGAATACGGGCAATCATCAGACAGGCCTTTTTTCATTTGCAAAAGCTTTGTTTCTTTTTTTTTTTAAACTGAAAAGATGAAAGCATTTATTTTTAGTTATATCATATATATAGTTATGTGCAAAAGTTTAAACATCTCCAATGAAATTCCATTTTTTGTTGATTTTCTAAGCGAATATAAGTGAGCACACCCTCTAAAATAAATTAAAATACAGAATATAACATTTACAAGGAAATTTCTATTTATTTGATCAATGCAAAACAAACAAAATACATTAATATGGCATAACCTTTGCATATGAAACATTTTGTGTTCCCCAATATGTTAAATGAAGCAAATAATCAGTAATTGTGCATTAAAATGTGCAGAAGTGTGTTCTCTGTCAAGAATGTGTTAACTTATATTCACTTCAATCAATAACACATGACATTTGACCAGAGGTGCCCAAACATGTGCATGCAACTGTATATTTAGTTGCTACATAAAACCTCATATTGCCAAATTATAAGATTACATGAGAAGGCAAAAAGCATTCTAAACGTTTAATGTTGTTTTTAATGCAATTTAATACAGTAAGATTTCATTCTGAATAATTTTGGCCCATTACTGTTATTAAAATGAACAAAAAAGGGTTTTATTCTGTCAGTGGTAAAAAGCATATGGGACATATGTATAACTCTACATCCTGACAAACCTTCTTATGCGTGTGCATGAGAGAGAGAGAGAGAGAGAGAGAGAGAGAGAGAGAGAGAGATACAACTTTCTTGTCCTCAGGTAAAAAGTGTGATAGCCATATGTCATAGAATGTGTCCAAAAGAGATGCTAATGGTGCTGGCTTATTTTTAAAGCGCCAATATTTCAAAACGTTGTTCTTTCTAGTCTTCAAGGATCTTCCCAACACTGCAGGTCGGTCCAAGTGCACACATTTGCATGCGTTTACCTGTTCAATTTCATTTCATGCCCGGTTTCTCAATTTCTATGAAGTGAAATGTTGCTTTTCTGTCAGCGCCAATGTGTGTTTTTATTGAAAGGACCTGGGTAATACTGACATTGACAACACATAAAACCTCCTAGTGTGGATAATTGCTTTTTTTCCCCCTCTCTGCTGATGTAGTGCGCAAAGGAAGGCTTCCCGAATAAATGTTTTCTTCCTTTTATTGTGTCTCTCAGCATTTGATATTAATGAGAAAACAGGAACGAAAACACACCAAGACAAACACCACAGCCAAACAAATCTCATAAACGGCCCGGCCAAATTGCCTTCCGTAAAACAGTCTCCTATATTTTCAATGCACAAGCCGCGAGTGAGGGAAAGAGGGGGAGAGAATTAGAGGTGCGCATTTTCATTTTGATTTTGCTGGTATTATACCGTACTCTAACAGTGTACGTTCCTCTGAAAGGAAAATGGGCACTTTTTTCCCTTCGGATTTGAAGCTTTCTTGCTCCCCTAATTTCAGAGAATTGGTAATTTGTTGCCGCTGGACTTGGATTACACGTGATGAAGGTGCACTACAGTAGCAGCTATTGAAAGGAAATAAAATGATTACAGGTGCAGAAAGCACAGGCCACACGTACAGTGGAGCAGGAGGCAAATACAACAGTACAGAAACTGCTCACGGCTCTGCCTGAGTTTTCAAACAAATGCAGAAAAAGCTTGAAGGATTGTAAAAGAAAAAAAAAGTGTTTACAAACAAACATGAGGTCTGGTCTTTGGAGAAACACGAGAAGCAGTTTCTCAACACTGTTTTAATCTTTTGTCAAACTGAGCTAAACTTATCTGTCACTAATGTATCTTTGCACTCATTCCACATGTATTGTATCATATAGTATCAATACATTACGACTAGCATTTTAGCTTGTGTCTAGAGCATTGGATATGGGACACAACTTTTGTTTTAAATATTACACTTTGTTTTAAATATTACACTTTAAAAAAGTTCAATGCTCTAATAACATGAAAATGAGAACCCATATACTGGAAATCCACACTGTCCTCACTTCACAGTATAAACACTGTTGAAGTTTCAGAATATATTGTTCACTTACCAGTCCAAACAAACCATGTATGGAAACGAAGCTGCAGAAACAGCCCAAATTTAATTCACTGTTTTTGTGATGTCAATACGTTTACAAATTTCCATCTGTTCAGCCTACAGCAGTTTAGCTCAGCCCACTCTTGATGAAGTTATAAGAAGTGTTTCAGCCTGAACTGCTGATGATGCGCATTAAAGGACAGCCAATCAGAAGAGAGCTCCCTTACATGTATCAGTCTTATAACAACAGCCTATTTATCTCTAAGCCACAAAACAAGAATAAGTAACAGTCATGAATTATGATGCTTTTTGGAACATAAAACCACGCACATATCATAAGTGGACCTCTAGGGAAAAAATTAATTGAATAAAAGTGTAGGATATGGGTTCGTAACACGTTAACATAACGCATTTTTTCAGTTAGTCCGTATTGTTTACTTTAAAGAAGAATAAATAGAATTGAATGCCAATGAAAATAACTAACAATTTAAGAATCTTTTGCACACATTCAAGAAACACACATGCTCACATTGCCCATGCTGTGTTGGAACTCACTGCATAGAGAAGGAGAAGTGCTGGAGCTGTTCTGCGGTGAGACTCATCCCTATCTCTCTTTCTCTCTTGGAGCCACTCGGGCTGGTTATCTTGCTGATTGCCTTCCTGTGTTTACCACCCTAATCGGGGAGACAGACACGAGCATGTCAGTCGTAATCAGAGCAGGAAACATTTGCCCCCTAAAATATCTGGGGAAATGCAGTGACAGTGCGACAGTTCATCCTGCAATCTCCCCTCAAACAGCGATCAACAGCAGAACCAAATGACATTCAGATTACACACAACATGGAATCAAAGTTTGGATGGAAAGAAGACTAAAAGTTGACACGAGAAAAGAACAGAGTATGAATGGTTAACTGCCCTCTTAAAGCAACAGTTCTGCAAAAATGTGCTTTAAATGTATGTTATTCATTTTTCCCCTTACAATAAAAGTAATTAATCAGCCAGGGCATTGCTGGTGTCCCAAGTGTACTTCTTTAGTTTCTGCAAGAAGCCACAAGGCAAAGTAATGAAAGTTTATGCTTCATCACTTCACACGATACAAACTGCATGCCTCACCATCACGCACTTGCTTGAAATTTTCAAGTGATCTTGCTTAAGTAGCTTCTGACATGGTTTGGCTTACTTTTCTCTATAAAAATGGACAAAACACTTAAGATGCTAGCTACTACTGTTGTATGCTACATGTTACATTTTTGTCCATTTTATAGTGAACAGCATGCCTTACAGTTTTAGAAATCAGGTGTATGATAAAGAAGCAAAGTTTGACTACCTCCACCATTTGGACACTACGACACCAACATGTGTGACTGACAACTCTAGTTTGACTGACACTCTAACCAAGAATGTAAGCTAATGTGTGGATATATGTAAATATATGGAAATGTAGTGGTCTTTGTGACATCACAAAAAGAATACATTCAACATGAGCTGTTTTTCTATCTACAAATTATTTGTATTCCCTGTGGGGTGAATTGTGTGTTTTGAAACGGTCACAATGTTTACATCAAACTCTTTTGAGAAAAACTGGGTTTTCCCTTATACTGGCCTTTTAAATGGATATAGCTAGAATGCAGCAACGGTATGTATCCCACTGTCATTATTGTAGTGAAGAGTTAGTGAAACAGGCTTTTTAAACATCACTAAGAGCTACTGCATGTGCTGATATTATTTGCTAAGCCGTCAACCTGCTAACAGCTCACGTTCCTTCGTCCTGTGGAGAGCGCCGTGCCTCTGGGTGGGCTTAGGCCCATCACTACGAGTGCACGATACAGCACGGCTCTTCATGCTAATGAGGCACACACACATACGCACACTCCGTAACACTTGAATGCTTACTTTATCTCTCCCGACCTGAGAAAAAGCAGTGGAGGCATGTGAACACAGACAGTGGAGTGCTAAAGAAATATTTATTATTCTACAGTGAATTACAAAGAATAACGTTTACCCTGGGATGCTGAGCAAGTGGAAGAGGATGATGACAATAAAAAGGAGAGAGGAGTGGAAAGGAGGAAATACAAAAAAAAATGGCACCATGTTCTCCAACGACTCTGACAATAAATGTAATGCAATATCTTAAGAGAAGATTCTCAAATTTGATTTCTTTCCTGCCTCTGGGGAAAGCAGTGGCCTAGAGAAAATACATTTTAATTAGGCTGCAGCGCAGGTCCAGAGGCTGGAACCTGATCCCTGGCCTCCAGGTCCAGGCAGGTTTGAGATCAGCACACTTCATCATTAGACAACTGGCTGAAACTAGCTGACATTTGATGGTGAGGGAAGCCTAAAACAACTGCAGCCCTGGGCTGAGAGAGTGAGTGTGAGAGAGAGAGAGAGAGAGAGAGAGAGAGAGAGAGAGAGAGAGATGGGTGCACTAAATCATTGAATACAACACAGAGTGGATAATATAGTTTTAGTACAAACTGCCACTGGAATACCAAACTCTTACAATTTGCTTCTAAAAATTTCAAGGAGAAATTCCACTGAATTTCTACATTGTTTATATCTTAATGATTTGCTAAAGTCATTCAGAGTCTTGTTATTGTGAATGTTCTATTCTAGAGAAACTTACAGAGTCTGAGTTGTTCATAGCAATGGTGACAAGAACTAAAAGCTACACTACAAAGTTATTACATAAAATGGTTAAAAATACACTCCCTGATGTCAGACGCATTGTTCATAGTGGAGAGGTACATGCAGGGTGCCATGAGACAACAGTGTGCAAAGGAATTAATTTGTTTTGCTTTTACCATCATTTTAATGTCATCAATAATATATATTGTTACTGCCATGACAACATGCATGCATTTTTACATAACTGATAATTACCAGCTCCCCTTGACATTCTGTGAAAATTTCAGGTTGATTTGACCAATACAAATGGTCCAAAATCAATTGCAAAACAATCTTTTCAGATTAACTTCCACTATATGTCAAGAAGACTTTTTCCTTCTCCTGAAAAGTTACCATTTGGAGATACAAGGTTTTGTTCCAACAAAAAAAACCTCACATCAGTTTCATTGATCATTTTGGATGTTAAATACAGTGGCTATATTACTTCCATAATACTTACTGAAAAATCATTAAGACTAAATGAGTAATGCGTTTCAAGATATTAAGACTGATGAGACAGCAGTTTAAGGGGGTACACCTTTCACTTCCACATCACATTAAAGACTTTAAACTGAAGTATTCTGATATTTTATGTGAATCATGATGTGAAGAGCACACCAGATGGGGACTGTAGCTGATATGAATGGAGGAGGTGAAATGGCAGATATGCTAAAGCTGTCCTCAACAACAACAGCAGCAACAACAACATTAGTGTCAGTGCTAGGCCCTGCTATGGGAAGCATTTGTAACGGCAGGTCAGCAAGGAGAAGCCATTGTGCAATTACCACTTCAAAAGAAGGCCAGGCAGCGCCAGGGCTTTGATTCATTTAGCTTAAGTCGCACGGATGGCAGGGGAAAGGGTGTGTTCAGAGAGACCGTCGTTGCTGAGCTCACAGAATCGACACTGTTTTGGCTTGTTGAGCACATCACAGACGGCTTTGAAGACAGCGCAAGTACCTGTTAGTGTGAAATGTATTTTGACAAATCTCAGATAATAGGTAGGAGAGTCGGCAAGCAAGGAGAAGGAGGAGGGGGATGGCCAAAAAAATAGCGCCGCACCTTTATGTGTGTTCCAGGCTTGGCTTTCTCTGACGAAGGCTCTGGGATGGGGAGGTCTCTAACGGGTCTCTTACCTGCCATAACAAAGAGAGAGAGAAAGAGAGAGAGAGAGAGAGAGAGAGAGAGAGAGAGAGAGAGAGAGAGGGGGCAAGAGAAGCAACTTTCTGATTGGTTCTTCACTTCTCAGTTGTTTTGCTTTGTATGTTTAACATACAAATATACAAAATTCACTATAACTATAGCATCTCCTTTTTATTACAATGAATCAAACAGTGCAGTGTAGGAAGTGCAATATATATAGTAAATAAAATTACATAACACAATGACATCTTGCTTTAAAATAATCAGAAACGTACAGAAAAACATATAGAACTTGCGCCCCCCACCCCCCAGCTGTGCTGTAAACTGATGTAACTCTAGCAAGATGCAGGTAAATGTGCTGCACTCTACTGTCTAGAGACTTCACACAGACAACAAAGCCATGAAGACGAGAGAATGAGTGATGAAACTTTCTCTCCTTTCTCACACGCATATGCCCCCCCCCCCCCATCTCTACACCCAACCTTTCCTTTTTTCCCCCCATCGCTCCAGTGCACGCAATTAGACATGATGAAAAATCGAAAAAGAAATTAAATTTAGTTGTAATACATTTCACCATTCTTCTTTCCTTTGGAAAATTACTTTTGAAGTGTTTTCTCTCTCTCTCTCTCTCTCTCTCTCTCTCTCTCTCTCTCTCGCTCTCTCTCTTTCCTTCCCTCTTTTTCTTTTTTTGCATCTGTAATTTAAATGGTAAGCTGCCAGATGTGTGTCTCATGCTTGAAGTGCAGGAGCTTTGCATTATTTAGCATATTAACATTCACAGAATTTAAAAAAGGGTTCCTGCGTTGCCTGGAGGTTCCAATTAAGTAAACCTTAGCTTGATACATGTAAAAATTTCACCATGAGAAACTTTTTTTTCATTGCTCTTTTCTCCCCCCCTCTCTCCTTCCCCTCTGCCAGTCCCATCTATATAATAAATATGGAAACTTCCCAGATGATATAATTTTTCTCTTGCTGCAGGATTAAATATATCAGTAATAATAACTTTTAAATATAGGCAACATATCAGGAAGGCTTCTGAAGGCTAAAAGGAGGTTTAATAGCAGCAGTTCTCAGCCTTGCAGGGGAGCTGACATCTCTTCTTTCCCTTTTAGAAACTGACATCAGATTTAATTTGAGCCCAGATGTAGTTTTTAATTACCACTTTTGCTGGTAAACACTTGAGCCGCCTACAGTTACAAGGTAATAGCGTTAAATCTGCCCTATCTTAAAGGCAAGAATATGTGTTTTCATTTCATTATAGGGATTGCATAATCACTTTTTTCTCCTCTCTTTTCCATGATTTAACTGTCACAGGCACGCTATCCTCCTTCGATCTGGTGACATGCTCGGAGGTACGGTATGCGGTGTGTGAAAACCATTCATATCCTCTGCTGTTGAAGGGCAAGCAGTCAAAAAAAAAACTTGACAGAATAAAAATTCAGCCTGTGCCGAGGTTGCAGCAGTGTTTTTCTCAGTTGGAACAGAGACAGGACACAGTTAATGACCCATGCCGAGTCATTTAAAAAAAAGAAGAAGAAAAAAAAAGGTTTATTTAAAACCTTTGAGATATGAGGCCGGCCCAATATTTCTCTTCTCATGCAACAAAGCACAGGCACTAAACATTTTTGCAATAATTTCTTTACATGGTTGCTCCCGCCAGTTCATTGAACTGCACCCGTATAGTTAATAGACTATTTCACTTTCAATTTTTAGACTTCCTGTAGACTGTATTGTCAAATGTGTTGTTCATTAAAAAAAAAAAAAACTTCGGAGGAAGACAATGTATTAATTAGCTCTGACAACACAGTTACATCCCCAAGGTATAAGGCTGAGTAATGGATAGGAGAAAAGACATGGAGAGAGCCTGCCAGAATTACAAATGCAATGTTACACGCAATCACCCCCACCTTCGCATGCAAAGATTGTCATTCTGAAGCAGACAACACTGCTTAGTTTTAGGATTCTTACTCATACTTGATGGTCACATAAAGTACACTAAAGGTCAAACGTATGGAAGCAAATAACAATCCTTTTTTCCAAAATTCTTTGCTAGTCTAATTGCCAAATAATGATATTAATACCCAGTTTAACCAAAGAAGTTTTCCAAATATTACACTGGATTGTTGTGATGTACTCATACTCACAAAGCCTTTACTAGCTAGGATTCAATCCAGTTATTTGACATATCAAATAAAAAAATAAAATAAATAAATAGATTTTAAACATTTTAGCGACAATTTAGCAACACTTACCAAATACAATAACCAAAATTCACATGAATGTGTATGCTCTCTTGAGGTAGATACATTTTTACTGCTAAAAATGTGAAAGTCAGATGGAAACATAATTAATGCAAACCCATTAAACACAGTCATATACGACTGTTCACATTTAAGTTTTTGCCAGGACTGACAAAAAATATACCTTTATTTTGTCCAAAAAAAAAATAATAAAAACAATGTTGACATTAGATAGTAAACATATGTAAGGTACCTTCCACCACTTAGGGGCATTTCCTGAGACATTATGTTTACCATGGTGCTCTAACACATTGCCAAAGGAAACCAAATAGCAGCGAGAAAGAGTTTTGGTCTTTAATGGGAACTTTAGCTCTATTTGTATAATTTTTTCCAACATTTCACTTATTCACTTGAATTTAATTCTACAGTTGGATTTAAACTTTGCTCTGCTTCATTCGTCAAGCCTTCCAGAGCATCTGAGAGTAAGAATTGGGAGTACATAATTAACTGCCATTAACTGCAATAAAACTGCTGAATAATCACCAGGAGCAAAACAAATTAAGAATCAGTTAGTTGGACCTTGTTGCTGCTCATGTTTGGTCAAATACTTTAGTCCTATGTTAATAAACATAGTACTGTCCTGTTCATGATTATATTCACAAAATTAGCATTGGTTCCAAAAATTTGTCACAAATGATTTACCAAAACATCAAAATTTAATATCATCTGACTCCTTGTAATAGCCTCCATTCATAAAAAGCAATGCCACAATGCACCAATGATTGGCAAATAAACCTACTGAAACATTAGAAAAGAGACATTAGCCTTCAGTTTGTCCTGGGTGCACACAGTGAGCTAATTTGCAGCTTTTTGCCTGTTCAAGTCATCCACAACCCCCCGCAGCCGAGTGAAGCAGAGGGCTGACCTGCACCTCTGTTCTCCATCCAGAGACTGTAACCCCTGTAAGCAGTGCCTTCTCCCAGCCTTCAATTTCACAGAGCAGCCAGGCCAGTGCTGTAGTTTCGCCTTTAATTACGCTCAGTCCTGCCGGATGCTTGCATGGTGTCAGGGCCAGAATTAGCACAGCGTTGACAGCTATAGGCTATGTCCATGAACTTGGAGCAATGTAGCCGCAACCCGTCTCTCAGGGCCAACAATGGCTCCTTGTTATCTGCGGCTTTCCCACTGCCGAGTGTGCGCATGTGTTTTTTGTGAGTGTGGTGAACAAGGCCTCGGGCTGGACAGCATCTAACTGGTAGTGAGAGGTGACTGGCGAGACCTCGCCGCTCACCTAGGCTCCTAATTGCCCTCCTGCAAGTTTCAGAGTTATGCTGCAAATTGAATGTCAGCAAATTGCTGATTTCCTGAGAACACGCATTCAATCAAATAACGACCTGGCAAATAACTGACATGCATCGCAGAGCGCTCAAGTCAGTGGATGGTAGAGCTGTACAGTATTGATAAAATGTTACTGTTATAATGGTATTTTCCAAATATATCATGGTATTTGATCAAATTTAAGTTAATGACCCCAAGATATCTGAGTAGTGATACTCTATGCTAAAAGAATTGGTTACAAAGCTCCCATAGTTTGTTCTGAATGACCACTTTGTTCTGTTGTTTTGCAACAAAGGCAAACTTCAATATATACTTCAACTTCAAGATATATTGGAAACGAATAGAATAGAATAATACACCAGTATTGGTGTCACATTATTGATTTTCAGTTTCATATTGATAGATAACAATTATTATATCCATATTAACATTCTTTTCCATAAAATAATGATGTACCTGTTGCCACTGCACACTACAGTGCCTTGTACAAGTCGCTGTCACAAAGTATCTTTAGAAGTAATAATTTAAAAAGGTCCAGGTCCAAGCATGACAGTGACAAGGAAAAACTCCCTTAGAGAAAGGAGAAAAGAGAGAAATCAAGACTCAAAATGGGACACCATCCTCCCCTAGTTGACACTGGATAGTATTATATTTGGCATATTGCTGAGAACTAGTGGTTGGTCTTAATCACTGCCGGACAAAGTGCACAAGTCCAGTACTTGAGTGCAAGTTCAGATAACCTTGGTAAAACACTGCACAAAAGTGCTGTATTTATATTTTTACTTCAGGTACAGTATAAAAGTACTTAAGTATTTAAATAAAAAATGTTGAGATATTCAAACAATCCAGCATTTTTCTTTTTCTTGTGTTTTCAGTTCAAGAAATGTGTATAATTTCAGCCTTAACTCAAAGTTCTGGGATCTCAGGTATCTGTTAAAAAAAATCTCCCATGTAACATTACAACATTTTCTTTAATTCTACAGTTGGTAAGTTATGACTGGACATTAAGTGTTTAGGGGAGGGATTCAGTGAAAGTTATGCTACAACTGGCTTGAAATGCATCAAATTCTTCTCAGTTTTATTCAAAGAATCTTGCAACAAGTAACTGACTAAAAGGTAAGATATATAACTAGTGAAACACAATAGAGTGAAAATTAAAGTCTCAAAAACTGGAAATACTTGATACATGAAAAAACTTACTTTAGCACAGTAACAAAGTAGATTGTTACGTACTGGTTTTAATTAGTTGCAGGCATTTTGCTAATAATTCTAACAATTATAGGGTTTTATCTGAGCATGTGTCTTCACAACTCTCCAATCATTCAATCGTTGCTTTGCAAATAAGACCACATACTTTACATCATGACTTAAGAACAGTAATACAAACTACAATAAAGCTGTTTGAGATTTCTTGAGAAAAATTGTGTTTGATGTCAAACTCACCTAGCGGAAAGGGGAGTGAAATCTGCATGAATCCAATGATATAATTTAGAAATTAGCATCATGAGAATCTTGTCACTTCCAAGCAGTTTGTTTTCTTTTTGCTGGAGCTAAGCAGCCTTTGGGTACATTTGTCCTACTCCGTCTGATTTACTGTAAACAGCTTTGTTTTTTCAACCTCGTAAACAAATTCGGACTTATCAAAAGCTTAATCCGTTCAAGGTTTGCGGCAGCAATAAATTAATTGGAGGTAGGAATCCCACAGATTATCATGAGTCAGGGTCAGATGCTGCGACCAGGCCAAACCTGCCCCAAGGGTGAGCGCTTTTACAGTCACATTCCAGAGATGCTCCATAAGAAATCCTGGAAATCGTCATTCTGCTTAAGGGCCTAGTAGTCCCCCCGACGCACTCATTTAAGGGTGGCTGGGAGAAAAAGATGAACTTGGGCTCCAAAAGCTCCAGTCCACTTCATGCAGTTAGTGATCTACTGAGGGCAATCAGTGCAAGAAGCCCTAATTAAATTAGTCATTTGGATTGAAACAAACCTAGTGTAACCGCATCATTCAGCTAATGTCAGAGGCCAGTTGAACCAGAACGCCGGCAGCCAGCTCATATGTTACAGCGACACACAGTATTCAAGATTTTCTGTTCCTTTAAATTAGGGAAAATAAGATCAGCAGCTAGCTCTCTTCTATGACATGCCTACATTCACTTTAACCATAAACACACTTGGGAAGGGCAGACAGGATTAGACCAAATGGTTAAGCATTAGGATGAAGTCCAGAACTTTACTGTGTACTGTAAAAAGTTATTTAAAAAATGACATTAATTATATCAAAGCCTAAGGACTCAGAACTCTGCAGCCTGCCTGTCAAAACCAACTGTGTATGAAAAAAAATTAGTAGATGACAGCGAAGGTCTCTCTATCCTTGCCCCAATTCCGAACCCAAAAAGTCTGCCCTGTGATTAGAAAAAGAACAAAGCATGTTTGCTTTACACAAAAAAAAAGTTACAAAGAAAGCATTACATGAAACAAATGACTGAAGCACATGCTAGTAACAGGGTGCTGTTGTGTATTAAATGGTTATCAACCCTCATTCTTGATCACTTATCTTTGATCCACTTCTAGCAGTTCTAAACTGATAGCTCTAAAATAGCTCTTATTGTTTATTTCTGCCCCATAGTTTTTTGAAATAAACAGAAATTCTGGTGAAACTGCAGAACCTGAACTTTGGATTTTGAAGTTTCAATCACATATAATTTTTCTAAGCTAAAAACTCACTGTTGTGCATCCAGGAAGAAAAAACATCCTTTACTTTGCCATGTTTTTGTCATGGTTTTAACATTGTAAGAAATATTACAAAGTTGAAAATACAGATATAGAGAATGTAAACAAAATGTAAATGTAATTTTTTACATAACTATTAGAGATGGTATTGGTCTGATACCCAGAAAATACACAGCTGGAATATAGAGGGCAAAAATCGGGTGTGATTCTGTAAGAGATCTAGCCTGAAATACTATATAAATAGTGAAGTACAGCCATGTGCAAACATTTGAACGTCGAACCCCAAAACATGTCAAATTACATGTTTTATTAATCTTCTAAGTTAGGCACATAATCTATGGGGGAACTTAAACATGGAATTTCCCTGCCAATTTCAGTGCATAATTTATAATTAATTTTACATAATGAAAAAAAAAAAAACATTTGCAGAGACCACTTTTTATGTTTTATTATTTTTTTCTCAATAGGTTAAATTCAGCAAATAAACAATAATTATGTATTAAAATGTAGATAAGTGTAGTGTATGTGCACTTATTTGCACTAACAAAATGAACAATTCATATTTTGTAAAAGGGTCCCCAAATGTTTGAATATGACATATGAGTATGTCATAACAACAATCACATGCAACTATGTTAACATAATATCAATAAGTAGTTAGAAGTATTATTGTAGAATTGCATATGTTTATGTTTTTACATTTTAAATAGGGTTATGACATTCATTTTGGTATCAGCATAACTGATTAAAGATACATATCGACTCTGGAGAAACTGATATGTGCTGACGTATTTATTATACTCTGGAAGATTAGAATGTGTAGGCAACGCTGGACTACAACTCCAATATCAATGCATCACTCATTTTAAATAGTGTAACATATACTGCATGTATACATATGTATAAACAAGAATAATAAGTTTGTTATAAGACTATTAAGTTCTGGAATATTAAAATATTCATATCGCTGTTATGAAAATCAAGGAAGATGGAGTGAAAAGAAACACGTGAATCCAGTAAAAGTGTGAGGACTGAGCTTTAAAGATATTCCTCTGCCCACCTTTCCTCACTGAATGTGATTTTCATTGGAGAGTAGTTTAAAGCTGTCGGTCCACTCTGCAATTCCGGTTTTGAAGGGACCCTTCCATCTGAACGTCGTAAGCGCACCCGAAAGCAATGCAACCCGAACTGATCCATATGCAAATAGCGCGCTCACGTCAGCTCCGTTTACTCGAGTAACACCCTGACGCCCCACGAGGGACACCCTTTGATCCGCCATTCCAGTTTCACTCAGAGTTCACCTATCCTGCCAGATCCTCACCTGCCCACCTCCCCCCTCCCCCACTTCCTCCAATAACACCTGGCTCCCTTTATTTTCCTCCTTTTCTTCTCCTTCCTCTGCTCTGTTCTTTTCTCTTCTTTCTTCCTCTCTTTGGCCTGTGCAACAAGGTGCGGAACATAAATCTCCCAGAGTGCCTCGGTGCAAGGAGGACACTTCCCCCCACTGAGGGGTGTTAGGAGCACGGTGGGAGGTCAAAGTTCGCGGCAGAGAGGAAGTGACAAGCTGTGAAATGTAAAAGACCAATTTCTTCCACATGTTTCGGCACTCGGAAGATCAGCACAGAGCTGTCAGCCGGCATCACGCTTAAAATGGGACAGGTTGCTACCCAGCAGACCTGTCACAACTCATTTGTAATTAAAAAGCCTGTGTGATGTTTAAAGCAAAGCACTGCAGAAACTTTTTTACACTCCATGCTGTTAAATAAAGATGAGTACTGCAAAAAAGGCCATATTATTAGCAGAGCAACGTCTTTTCCTGCAAGATCAATACCAAATGAGCCTGCATTTGATTCGTCTGATGGCTTGAGCTCAGAGAAAGAGGAACGGTTTTAGGGTGCAGTTTTGGGGGCTGCAGGTAAGGAAAGATAATGGCTCATTGTATACACCTTTTCTAGAGCCCAATCAATAAATCATTTAGCGAGTAATATAGGCTGACACTGAGGTCCTATGGATTTGTCAGTATTGGTGAACAAAATACATAAATAACAGAAACATAAAAAATTCATATTTCACATCTAAACAGCTAAATAAATATATTCTATTCATTTATATCTTAGTAGAGCTCACTGATCGGTGGTGTACGAGCTCAAAGTGTAGGTGGTTCTGATAGAAAGAGGGGAAAAATTCAGAGTCAGTCACTCCAACACTGGTCATTTGACTTTGCACTCTAAGATATCTTCTGAAAATGATTTTAGTTTAGCAACAGACAGCTGGAATCAAGCCTGTGCTGTGTGCCATGTTTGGCCTGCTAAACTAAACTTTGAGCTTAGCCAAAAAAAACTACAGTCCCAAACACAGAACAGGGATGATTTCGGCTTCCTGTCGCTCCAACACTACACCGACTTCTGCTCTCTCAGACATTAATCTTTATCATCAAATTTTGTGTCAGCAGAGCACCAGTGAGACAGAATCAAACATAAGGTGTGTCACTGTTTGGGTCTATAATCTGCTCACTAAGCTAATGTCACGCTACAGATCAAGTTACAGATCTAAACCTGAAGGAAACGGTTTAGCAGATTTGTTATGTTAGCTAAAACTTGCAAGCTAAACTAATGCTAGCCAGGGCCTCTCTCTTAGTTGGCAGGACTGTTCACCTGGCACTGGCACTGTGTTCACCTATTGGGTGACCATATAAGCAAAAAACTTTTTAGACTTTTTTTTATATTTTGAAATAATGCAGGACAAGAGGGCAAACAAAATGACTGGCTTTCCGTTGTGAAAATGCAATGACGTTTGGTCACCTCTTCAAATTATTAGCTATTTAATCAAAGGAAATTGGGCGGTAAAAATAATATTAACCAATAATAACATGTTTTACCTTCCACTCCTATCAGCCCCACCTGTCAACCAAAACACTGAGCAAACAGAAATTTGCCACATTATGGATGTAATTTCCAATTTATTTGAATTAACAATTGACTTTAAGAAATGACACAGCTGACAAGTAACAGCCACATCAGTAAAGCATGGTTAAAACAACTACTGAATTATGTTTAAACTGTTTTGGCTGATGTTATGAGTTTTCAGATTAGGCTCATTAAAATCAGCATCAGGCACAAAAGTTTTATTTGGTCGGACTCTGGAATGCCTCTACAATAAACCTACACAACTAGTCAGACCATCAGCTATTTAAGAAGTTTTTGATTGTCCTGCTAGGTCCTGAAATCACAACAGCACTCCAAATATCAGAGAACACAATAATTTGATGCACTACTGAAAACACTATACATAGTGAATACAACATTGCAGCAAAAGAGAAAATAATTATGTCATTATGCCACAAAAAGTCTAGAAAACATAGAGGTCCCGCTAACTTGTAAACATCAGATAAATAAAAACATCATGGCATTATGGTCTGACTGCAACAAAAAGGAAAAAATGGACTTGGTCCATTCAAAGGTAAAAGCTGCTGACATGTTTACTAATACTTGTGTGGAGTGTAGATTTGCAAATCCCCTGTCCTAATCAGTCCCTCAGACAATCCGAGAACACATGCAACGTTTTTATGCTTTAATCTCGGTTATCTGCTGTTCTCCAAACACTCACCAACTCAAAATATCAAGATGTTAATAATGCCTGATGAAGCTGAATGAATTCCTAATAGAGATTCCTCACATACTCAGTTCTAACATGTGGGAACCCATATCTTTAACTGAGGATTTTGATTTTGGAACTGTATGGTATTTCCTAACAGTGTTATAAACCTGAATGACATCATGATGAATAGGGCCAGGTGACCTGAGGAGTGGACATTGCTATAATGATATTATTGCATTAACAAAGAATAGTGGCCTTCCATATTGTATAGATGGTTTTACCTGATATCAGGATCAAATTCCTTGTTCTTGTTAAAATAGATGTTCTGTGCAGTAAAATACTACAAAAATGTCCTTAGTGTTAGAAGTGGCAAAATCACATTTTTTACTTTTATTATGATGAATAACATCACACTATATAAAAATATGCTTTTTGAGCATATCAAGGCTTCGTTATGAACACTGATCAGCTGAATGCTTTCATAATATTGAGAGAGCAGAATTTATCCTGGTTAACTAGATTTTGTGCAGTGCAGCATACAAACATTGAACAATGTTAAATAGCATGTTTCTTTTTTACTCTGTTCCAAACTGTTAAATCTTAGAAAAATTAAATCATAATATTTATCATGTATTGTCAAAATGATGTATTAACATGCTATATTTTTGCCATATCACCCGTTCCTACAGCTCGGTGTTAAAAATAAGTTCAAATATCATTATTATCCAAATATATAATGGTATCAGATGATACTTAAGTTTGTATTAATAAATTTAGAATAATCTCCGGTTACCTCCCACAGTCCAAAGACATGCAGTCAGGCCAACTGGATATGCTAAATTGCCCCTGGGTGTGAGTGTGTCAGTGACTGTCTGTGTCTGTCTGTCTGCCCTGCGATGGACTGGCGACCTGTCCAGGGTGTATACTGCCTTCCGCCCGAAGACTGCTGGAATAGGCTCCAGCACCCCCCTGCGACCCTGACGGAGAAGCGGCTTAGAAAATGGATGGATGGATGGATTATTAAAGCTTCCTGTATACTGGCACTCTAAGCTGTATGAATGGTTTTAAAACCTGACAAAGCTTGTTTTGATTGGAATGTTTTGCTTGGTTCTAAAAAACCTTTATTTAGTTTTATGCATTGTACACATGTACAAAAGACAGATCAACCACCAAAAACTGTATTCACAGGTTTTAGCATTTTTTCAAATGTAACAGCACTATTTTGCTGGAGCACTTAATGAAGTACAGTCAAGTATTGAGATATTATTTATTTGCTATTTTGCCCACCCCTAGTCATGAAGAACTTGAACACTATATGAACTGAATCAGGTGTGCAAGAGCAGGTAAACACAAGGTAGACAATATCCAGGGCTCAGATCAAGTTGCACTAGAGCATCTATCTAGTGTAGAAATGATACTAAATAGTGTGCATCTGGAACACATGATGCATCTTTCTAGAGCCTTCTCTCAGGGGATGTTAAGGAGGCTAAACAGAAGAACATCATTTACTTTCTCTGCATGAATGCCCCAGCAGATCCACCCTGGCACCTGCCACTCTGCTACAGTGTGCATGCATGTGTTTTAAGGCAGGGGGTGCATGACATTCGCTGGCATTTCTCCCCATGCAGGGGGGTAGGGGCTCTACCTGGCAGGGAGGAGGAAGAGCAGGCAGAGGCGGCCACATCAGGAGGGGTCCCTTCACTGGAGCTCGGCTGGAGACCAGGGGGTATCTGCAGGGTGACTGTGCACTCCGGAACCACTGGGACACCTCGTGGGAGCCTCTTAACCTACACACAGAGAAATCTGAGTTTTAAAAAAACCAAACAATAAAAATGGACTTAACTGAACATTAAATGCATTTAAGTGTATAGAAAAATATAAATGGTTTTGAACTTTGCAAAATAGAAAAAAGAAAAGGAAATCTTTTAAAAAGATTTATTTAATAATACTTATCAATACACAATGTTGCAAAAGAGCATACACTGATGTGCCCATTCATATACATATATATATATATATATATATATATATATATATATATATATATAAAGATGTATTTATTGCATATATAGAACAATGTTTAGATGACTCAGAGCTACTGGGTTAGCCCTGATGAAATAAATGTTTTTTCCATAATGCTAATTCATGTAGATTTCCAATATCTACATTTCTATAAATACACATGTATGTGTATTGGCACATAAGTGTGTGAAAAATAACTCTGCATCGGCTCACAATTCTGATATGCATCCCTAATCATAATGAAATTTAACAGTTAATCAAGGCTAATTCATTAAAACACACATTGTAAACCATATGTTTTTTAACTGAGTAACTGAGTTTAATGAAGTTATCACAATAGCCCTACATTTTGCTGCTGTTGGGATAAAACCTTCATTTTTGGCATTTTTCAGTTGTTGACATAATTTGAAAACACCTGTTGGTCTTAACAATGTACATAAATTTCATGATGATTGGACCAAAAGAAATGGCCCAAAATGGCTTAGAAAGATGTCTGGTTCCATTAACTTACATTAAAAGAAAAGTATGTTTTTTCCTTCTCCTGTAAAATCCTTATTTTGGATATATATATATATTTGCAATCAGTACTTTTATAGTGAGCAAATGCTCTAGCATTACATTTTCAAAAGCAAAAAAAAAGTCTGTGGGTATTTTAAAGGACCCCTACCACAAAAAACAGTATTTGCCTCCCCTTTTCTTAAACAAAGGAGTTTGATGTTGTATGTAAACAGATTTAAAACGTTCCATTCACTCCCCAGTCCATAGAGTCCAAATCTTACTGTTTGGTATTTAAAGCTTTTGTGATGTCACGAAAACAAACATATTTACATATAACTGCCTATTCAGCCTAAAGCAGTTTCAACAACAGACCCAACAGTCAACTTACATTTTCTTTAAAAGGCCCATACTCTACATTTTCCAAAAAAATGAGCACTGTGTGGCTAGTCTGATAAAGTCTTTTGAACAGAATAAAAAAAGAACAGATTTCATGATCTGTCTAGTCGGAATGCCCAGGACCAATAAGCACAGAAGATTGCTATCACACAGAGGTTGCACAACATAATCTACATCCTCCTTCCTGCATATTTTCAGTATCATCAGGTTCCAATACCAGGATGTTCTACTGGCTAATTCGTTACAGTGACTTCACTTCCATTATCCTTTAATAGTGTATTAGTGATATTAATCCATCATTCATTAGTGGTGTATAGAGACAGGATAAGCAGATCCAAGCATGCTCTGAGAGAAGCCATTGTTCTGTC
This sequence comes from Pygocentrus nattereri, assembly GCF_015220715.1. NCBI lineage: Eukaryota > Metazoa > Chordata > Actinopteri > Characiformes > Serrasalmidae > Pygocentrus > Pygocentrus nattereri. The sequence goes on along the minus strand of NC_051234.1, from coordinate 16,350,773 downwards.
TCTTAATTCAATTAAGCTGTTGAGTAACAGGATCAATGCATTTCCTCAAATGCGTCCGGATATGTTTAGTAAAGATGCGGTTTGTTTACAATCTGGCTCCAATTTTCAATTTCCTCGCAAAAGCCATTTACATACATACACACACATGCGTGCATCCACACACACGCACATACACACGTGTACACACATGCACCCCAGGCCGGATTCCCTCAAACAGATTCCTATTCTCCAAGCAACTCACAGGAGGAGACTATGTTGGCCCACTAGTTCAAACAAGTTTTCTTTCTAATTTTTTTTAAACAGGGCTCATCTTTCTTTTTCATACAAAGGTCTACGACAGCCACTGAGAACACATTCTGTTTCTGACTGTATACCCCTACATATCTAAAATGGAGAAGTACAGTTTCAGTCTCAAGTTACAAATATTTTGAGGACACATAAGATAATGCATTGCTATACAGTATTAGAAAGGGGTGGGGCTTTAGATTAACTGTATGTATGTCTCTTATAACAGGCATTAGATGCAAGAATAATATAGAAATGTATGCTGTGTGCAAGGCAAATCATGTCATATACCTACGAATAAAGTAATTTTTATCGAGACGTTCACTAATCAGTGAGAGTATTCTTGGTTAGAAAGAAATGTCAGTCAACCCACTGTATTTATTTATGTATTTACTCATTTATTCATTTATACTAGTGAATTGTAGTTAAAAATGTAAATACAAATGGAGGCATAGATTATGTAGCTAGCATGTGTGAGTACATGTTTAAGCATCACTCTATTTTGCTAAATTTATTGTACTTACTGTATTGGACAGATATATCTGTCGTGCAGCAGACTGGGTTCTGAATGCTACAAGGGAAAAATGTTTAAAAAGTCCTCTGCATGGTTATTTGTAATGGGGAATCTAAGACATTAGATTTTAAACACTGCATACAGTATTTTAGACCCAGAAAAACTTTGAATATAATGTACAATTTAAAAAAAGGAGAGGCACTGTCATGCTATATTGTAGCTAAACATAAATAAATAATGCAATAAAAAACAATTAGATCCCTCGATATGAGAGTTTCAATTTAAGGTGGAAACTAGTTCTGAGCTACAGTCTAATGTTTTTTTTTCAGTGTCATAAATTACAGCGCTATATCATAATTATATTTATATGAATGTACATAAAATAATAGTGTACATACTATTTCATTATATATGTGTGCTATATAACACTATATACATTGGTAGGTGAGGGTTATCAACTTCTAGCTGAATAGCAAGCCTAGACTGAAGTACACATTACTCGAGGACAGCTCTAGCTTGACAGGCAGGTTTGTCAAAATAACATTTATTCTATTCCACATCCATCTATTCTATCCATTCCACACTCGGTAAATATTATATCTAAAAGCTTGCAAGACTGCACCTTGAAGTACAGATTGCAGAGCCAGTTGTCCAAGTCAGTGGTGAGCAGCTTCTCTATTTTACTGAACTGGTCGAGACCTGGGTGAGGGCGACCCCGGAGAAGGGGGGTGCGGAAACTGCCCTGGATAAGGGTAAGAGAGCAGTCACACACGGGGAACGCCCCCCAGCCCACCACACTGCTCACGGGACTCTGCTCACTCTGCAAGCACAAAAGCCTGAAGACCAAAACAGTAGAGGGCAGGAGGTCAAATGATGCAGGCAAGACCTGAAAGAGAGAGACATATGTAAGAAATTAATGATCCCCAACAAAGATATTAAAAGCCAACAGTCAAATTCTTAAAAGTCTAAACGGTAAGTAGTCCTGCTTATCTGAATATTTAAATATCATGCACGAGCATTAAGGGTTGCACAACATGGTCAAAATACCATTGTGATTACATTGCTATCTACTGCAGCTACCATATAACTGGAAATATACTAAAAATACATTAGTGAATCCCTGATGTAACATAGGTAAAGCACTGGCAGTTTCATTTTTAACCAAACTGACATTTGAGGGATCATGTAAAAGCCTTGATTGATCCAAACAGCCAAAGAAACAGAACTGGGGCATGTAAGGGCTGCTTCAAAGCATACATCGAATGGTTACAGAGCTCATTCACACATTGCATTCTTCTATAATATCAGCACTGAGAAGGCAAATATAACAAATAGTAAACAATATACTGTGCAGCCTTGCAAGAAACGGATTTAAGAAGGAAAAAACCAACCTCACAAAAGAAGCACAATCAACTCTGCAAGGCATAAAATTTTTTTGGCTTTCAAAAACGAATTTGACTCATTATCTCATCTATGCCACCTCTGTCAATTATATCACTATTAACTGCTACTGCAGTAGAATGGGTTCTCTTTTCGATTCTTGGCCTCTTGTAGTGTTTCTTCGACATTCTCTTTGAGAGTTTTTGTATCATCTTCACAATTCAAAACCACCATTTGTTGATTAGGAACCCGCACATGTCTGTAAGGCTGCTTTGTGATAATATTACTGTAAAACACACTATGCAAATAAATCTGAAAACAGTTCAACTGAATTGTTTACCGTTCCAGCACCAGTTCATCTGTTTCCAAAAGGTGTAAACATAACATCAAACTGTGTCAAAATCACTGGGGGCATATTTAGGTTTAGCAAACAGTGGGTCACAACGACCGCACATTTTTACTTCCATCCTGCTTTCTGTGCTAGAGAGAGAGGCCAAAGTGTGGAGATCACAAGAATTTACGCCACATAACCATAATGTTCGGAGGCACACGCTGAGGTGAAAACATGAGCGCATGCCAGAAAAAAACACATATTTAAGAGGGAATTCAGAAGGATTTAGCCATGATTTATTGTAGCATGTGTAACATGCACACAAGCTGACAGCCATGCTGGGGTTCACATGCTTAACAAACACAGATTCCTATTTACTGGAAGAGTGGGAGACAGACCTGCGTCGCAGCGTTAAAAAATGAAGTGACAGAGAGGAGCTCAGCACTTCATCAATCATGCCGGGGAATATTTCATCCCTCTATTAGTCGGAATGGCAAACGGAAGAGACTTGTTTTATCACATTCATCACGTGTTTCCCCTCCCCAACACTGCTTCCTCGCACCTGAAAAACGGCAACCGTTCTCTGACTCAGGCTTCAAATTTATTCCATAATCTCTCGCATTATGCATATTGGGGGAAAAAAATGTATTTCATATGCCTAATTTACTGAAAGAATAACCAAAGTGCTATAAATATCAGTGAGAAAATGGAGAGGAAAAGAGAGAGTAAGGCAGAGGAAACGATTACAGATGGCATGATAGGAGCGGCGCACAGTACATTTAGTTTTTTTGCTAAATCATTTTAAAAGCATTTGAGAAAAATTAATCATTTTTATCTGCACACCTCTGCTACAAATGACAATGCAAACTTTGTTCCTAGCACCTGCTGTTTATGAAAATATATGCATAAAGATCAAGATTGATCTGGTATATTGGCAAACATTTCCTTAATTTGTGCAAATAATGCAACGTACATTTAAAAAATGGCCTTTTTGAGTCAGGGCTGTTGCAAGAATCCCTCCGGTTGTGCTGCAGTCTGAGGTTATGTGAGTCCAGTTTGTTGTCAAGGGAGTCAACAGTAGAAGAGTGATACGGAAGGAATGATCATTCATAGTTAGCCCTTAGCTCAGCATGGATAGCAGCCTGTAGCTGCACTTACATTTCCTTTTGCTGGATGTCTCTGCATTACAACACAGGCTCTGGGCCTGCTCACAATAAGCAGCTTCTCATCTGCTGCTGATGTTGTGGATGGCTTGTAATACTTATCAAAGTCTGACGGTTGTTGTAGATGTTGATATATATATATATATATATATATATAGAGAGAGAGAGAGATAGATAGATAGATAGATAGATAGATAGATAGATATGACATATGTGCCGTAGGTTTATCTATATATTGCTCAGTTTTGTTTTTACTATTTTGCACAAAAAATATTTTCAATTTACTTCAGTTGTCAAGCGTGGCTCTCTTCAAAAGTGAAGGAACATTCCAGAGAAGTAAGACACTGTTAACCTGCAAAAAGGTCTTCTTATAGATCTATTTATTTTCTATCTATTTCTATCTATCAAGTTTTTTTTTGGAAATGAAAGAGCACAATTTCACAAAAAAACTGTATATCAATATTTGTTTTTGAACAATGAGCTATTTTTCAAGTGCTTTAGAGGACGTCCATCAAATAGTGACATGCTCCACTACTCAAACACTTTAATTCTATTACCTTATAAGAAGAAATACAGCCAACATGACTAATACAAAACCACAGCTTTTGTTAGGTCATGCATGGCTACTGTTATCATTTGACCTACTTTACTTGGCTGTACAATTCTGGGATGTTTCAAGCTAGATCTGCTACCAAATTGGACAGGGCTTAATCATTTTTTCTCTTTGATATAAAATCCAGCATTTTCTAGTTGTTTTGACCTGATACCTATATTGGATATCAGATAGATGCCATCTCTATAAATAAAAGAAAAAATAAGTAGAATGAGGTTCTCTATGTTTACAGCCTGACTGAGTGCCCTAAACTAGAGGAGTTTCTCATGTGGGATGGTTAGAACCACATGCTGCAAATCACTACACGCTGGCTTTAGAGGGAACCGGCTATTAAACCATTAGAACGATCATGTTTCATTCAAAACAGACTGGTGTTTTCTATGCAAACTCAAGAAGAAGTGGGGCGAGAGGGTGGGGGGATAGATGAGGGGGGGAGGAAAAAAAAAACAGACATTTACGTAGGCCCACTTCGCTTGAGTTGGTCTCTTTCCGTCTTTTAAGGAAATCAATTAAAAGATTTAGCTAACAGGACAGAGAAGCCGTGGAGGTTCCGGAACAATGGCAGGAGAGATGAGGGGCCTACAAAACTCAAGAAGAAACAATCACAGCTGGCAAAGCAGCCCGAGATTCGCTTATCATCCTCAGCCTTGCCTGGACTATTGAGGCTTGCACATCCCACTTAAAGTAAACACTTCAGATTGTGGGGACAGACAGTCATGTGCCTCCACACTCAAATCCAGAAGACAGATCAAATCTCCACACAGCGCGTCCCCTTCATACCAATGAGAAATCCAAGACTAAAAGAAAGGAAGAATCAAGGAGAGAAAAGGGAAAAAAAAAACGATAAGCTGCCACATTCCACCTACTATTGCTAATTCCTCATTTCCTCTCCGAAAGCACCAAACAGAGAAAGAGAGCTCTAACGTGGGCACTCCAGCCAATCACGGGCAAATCTGATCAGATTCTCCAAAACAAACAGCAGCAGAAAAAAAACAACAAAACAGCAGCAGCAAGATTGGCAGTAATGGAGAGCTGGAGGATGGATGGGAGATGTGACGGGATGCAGGGAGTGCTCTCAATGGAGCGCTAAGTATTCTACAGTCTACAGAGAGAGAGAGAGAGAGAGAGAGAGAGAGAGAGAGAGAGGAGTTATCTCTAATCTTTGTGTTAGAAGTACCTTCACAGTATATCTACAGCATACACACAACAGTTTACCTGAGCATCTGTTATAACATTCATTTGTCCTGAGTCCATGTGAAGACTCAAACAATATATTCTCATGATGCAGTGAAAGGACAGACACCATACTGCTTCTGTGTATACACTGTATCGAAATCTGTCATAAGTAACATGCATAATAACAATATTAACCTAAGTAAAGAACATATCGGAAATAAAGAAATCCACATCAACAAACTGTTAGTCAAGTTTGCAGACTAATTGTCTGCAGCACTAATCAGGATCTGCACAACAATAATGTACTTGGAAATATAAAACCAATGACAGCATATAGGATAAACAGTCACTGTATAAATCCTCGATTAAAATCTGACATCACTTGCATTAGCCTAAGGCTGTACTCCCTAATATCAAGCATGGACATACAGTTTGCACATTTTAATAGCAAAGTACATGTACATATTGTGCATTATATGTACTCCATGGCTGCAGTACATAAAGTTCAATATTGCTTTTCTCAGTATATGGGTCCTTAAAGCTGCTTATGAAATTTGTTACTCATGAAAGTTTATAATGCTGTTAAAATGTTCTTTTTAAATATTTTTTTTTCTTTTTCCATATTCTACCAACGTGAGTTTACATACCTCTGCAGGAGATGCTATACATTTCTCTCCAGCATTTGTTCTTTCATCCTCATTCCAATAAAACGCTCTGCCCTTATATAAATGAATTATAAAGCTCCACTTTGATTTACATTCATGGATGAAATGTCATGTTTGAGAAGTTGCTGTTTTATTCATATTGGATCCCTCAAGTAAAAGTCGAGAGCTTTCTCCAGTACATTCTAATAGAACGTCTTTCAACACCCTTAAGCCCAGACCACACCAACTCAACACTCTCCTACACACACTACCATTATAATGTTGGCAGTTGGCTTAAGGACATTCATGAAAAATCACTGACAAGTCCAATGAACCAGTATGAAACAGAGATGGGTCAAATGGGTGAAAAGTAAGCAAAACATCTCGATTCTTTGAGGCATTCACATGATCCAAAAAATCTAAATAGGTTTGGTCAAAAATAAGTTAGACCAATATAGGTCAATCCTAAACCATATCATTTCAAAACGTTCATTAAATGTATTTCCAATATACTGGAAGGTACATTGCAAGTGCACTATGTAGCAATATGATTAGAGTATGCCATTTTGTCAAGTCTTACGCAGCACTAATCAGAATACTGAACCACTGCTTTAAATGGGAATTTGACAGTTTTTCAATCATTTATGCATGTAAAGAATTTAAACAAAGTCACACAGAGAGGTTTGATGTGGAATGTACCATTCTAGAGAAACTTACAGAGTCACAAACATGACAATGTCTCGAGCGTTTATAACCCCTGAAAGCTATCACATATAAAGCTGGTTCACAAAATTATCATGAATACATTGCCTGATGCCTAAGCCTCTGACTACGTTTACATGCACTCAATAATCCGATCATAATCATATTTCTGCAGTTATGCAATTTTCAAATCGACACATAAACATCAGACTCCAATCTAGAAAGAGCTGGATTTTAGCTCAGTAATCAGATTTCTCGGTGCATGTATACTCTTACTCGGATTTCTTTCGCATTTCTCAATCTGCACGTGTGAGGAACACTGTACCAGAATAAAGCAAGGAGACTGCCGCAAGATGATGCAAAACACTTCTGGAGTGACTCTGAAACAAACTACATTCTTGATGAAATAAAGGATTTAATATTCTTCATCTTTTAGATGATGTATGTTCATATTGTCATGAAGTTTAAGTTTTACACTGCGTTTACGTCATGTCTTCTTCTGTGAGTTTACTGGCCGGTTGTGAGGCAGAAATCCACTTACTGCCTCATGTACATGCAGAGTTTTCCAATTATCTGATTACTCAAGTGACTGGATTGCTGACAAAATCAGATTTTTCGCAGTTTATTAAGTGCATGTAAATGCACAGACTGTTTTTTGATAGTTTTAATGTAAGCTCTAGACCTAAAACCTTTTTTAAATACATTCATGGTATAGAGCTATGTGAAGGACACTGTAAGGTAAAACAGAACCCAAAGAAAACTTTAAGCACAATTTTATGACAGTCAAAATACATATGTAGGTGAACTATTCACTACAGACAGCAAACATTTGTGTTGCAAACCCTGGCTTCTATCACCACAATTTATAGCATTATTTAGATCTCAGCGATTGAACTAGGAACTGATTTATGAAAGAAACAGTAGATATCCCATTAATTCAATCTCTAAACGCACCTTTGTAGGGCTAATGTGAAATTAAGGTCCATTTCGGGAACTGTTCAACTGTGTAACTGTTTGCTTTTTTTTCAAATTTTGCAATATTTATTGAAAAATAGTTTAAGATATCACATGATAGCTGCTGTGATAGACTGAGACAGATAACTGTTGTTTGTTTGGAGACAGACATTTAGCAAATTTCAGCTTTGGAATTCACTTCAAAGGATATTCCCCTCACTCGCCGGCCCCCACCCTTCCCTCTGCGGACGAGGGAGTGTTAATGGAAAACCACCGTTGTCAGAATTACTTTCAGATGAGAAGAGTGTGTTTTGTGTTTCTCATCACACGTCTGTATCCTGAAAGACTTGTCATCATCTCGCTTTTCCTTAAACTCACTCTCTACCTCTCTCCCTCCCTCTTGCACTCTCAGCCTCTCTCTTAAATGTACAGAGAAGGCCTTGCTGAACCAGCTCCATCCTAAGGCATCTCCATTCACTGAGATGAATACAGTAAATATGCATCAGTCGACAATTCAGAACAAATTAAAAAGACTATGGAAAATAACACAGATGCGCTGCAACAGGTTGGGATGTGACTTTCAAATTTTCAAAAAGCAGATAAATACAGGCAGTTCTAACAGTACACCTGCAAGTGCCTTCATTTTAGTCCATCTAAGGCCAAAGAGACAATGCTCCAATATGAGAACATTGCTGTAATCTCTGCACCCTGTATTTCACAATTATTTCCTATTCTGAGAAGCCATTTGCACACTTTGGCTGACTGTGTTGACTGAGTTTCTCACACACACACACACACACACACACACACACACACACACACACACACACACACATTACTGTTTTCTTAACCTCTTCCTGACCACTGAAACAGTGTTGTATTTTGATACCATTCACTTGCTGCTTCACTTCCTGTCAAAGGTTTTGGGACAGTTGTCTTCTTATGATGCTTCATAATTTTAATTGCATTATTTCAATTAAAGGGACAACAAAATTTTTAAAATCATACTATCCCTACACCTGTTATAAACATGTTTACTTGCATCCTACAGTGGTGCTGCAGTAGCCTCTTGAGTGAGATTTTATGGTTTGAACCATTTCGGGGGCAGGATGTTGTTTTTCTTTTTTTTTCATTCACCATCACAACAAAAGAACAAATTACTCAAATGACAGAAATGTTTCATCAGATGAGGAGGACAACACAGTAACAGGTAGCTGGCTGATGACATCATTTGACTGCCTATTTTCTGAGGATCTATGAAGAAAAGCCCATAGTAGGTCCACTGTGCCTTTTCAGTTAAAAGAAATTTTCTCATTTAGCTCATGATTTCATATGAAGCTTTTAATTGAAGCCACAATACATCATAGGTAATTGTAAAAAAACAATACAAATGAATTAAATTACATATTTTAGTGGATGATTGACAACATGCATTTTGGTTTTCTGTAGAAGCCGTTTTGATATAATGCATTTTTCATTAAAAATGGCCCTGGTGTTACCTTTCTTATGTGTAACACCAATGATGATCGGTAAGACCAGTAACTCCCATGAACAGATAAAAAAGTGGACTTTTCTATAGAACTCAAACTTACATTTACATGTACTTACATTACATGTTTTTCTTTATGATTTTTCACAACAACTGAGGTAATGCTAGCTTAGATGTATTTATTAGTCTACAGATCAATGGCTACACTACCAGTTAACGCTGGCTGACACCACAGGGATCCTCAGTGGTTGTAAAATGTATACGCAGAATGCATGTACTGTGGTGAGGAAACACCGATGTACAAAAACATAAAGACAATATTAAATCATGAATTCTGTCAAACTGGTGAGGTTGAGGGATAGAATGGTGCGATACAGAACACCACATAACACAACAAATAACATATCAAACTCTAGTTTGGATATGGATATTCCTAGGCTGGAATGGACCTTAAGTAAAAGTTCAATTTACGCTAATGCAATTTTTGAATTGTTTCTATTAGTCCACTTATAAAATAAATTTTTTACACAGTGTTAAGGGAAGCTGGCATCCTCAAACTACACTAAAAAAACTAACAAAAAAACAAAAAAAACAAAAGGTTTTGATCTGACAGTGTTAAAATGTTTTTTAGTAACAGCAAAACAGCAGTTGATTAATATTTACTGATATATTTTGCATCACTTCATGTTCATTCAAAATGTCATCACTGGTGTTCGCTCACCACGCAGAAGCTCTGGTTAAGTTGCAGGTCTGTGTCGCAAAAGCGGCCCTTGTGCACTACAGGTTCTGTGGCACCGTTCCACTGCTGCTCCTTCAGCTGGGACCAGTGCAGTGCAGGGCCGCCAAGCTGACTGTGCAGGGACACACTCACACTGTACAGACCGCTGCAGAGCTTCTCCCTCACCGCCCGTGCAAACAGCACACACACCTCCACCGGCTGAGGAGTCCGCACCCACTCCACCTACAGACACAGAGAGAGACTGAGGGATAAGCAGATACCAATAAAAGGGTGATTTTGTCAGTCGTGATGTCATTTCACCTCAGGAAGTGACACTTGTTGGAATAAGTCTTTATAAATGTTTATATAGGTTTGCATCATGTAAGGCTTACGTAGGTGTTGAGTAGCCATCTTCCTTCAGTGATGTATTACTGAATATAACTGAAATTTTTGACTATTCTGACAACCTACAACATATTCTATGTGTATTCTGGGATATACTGACAATCACAATATATTCAATTTACATTTTGGAATAAACCAACAACATACAACACTATACCTCATTTGCATAGGGGAAGATAGAAGGATAGCTCTTTATAGAAAAGAGGAAGACAAAGTGAGAGGTATATAGACAGAGATGGAGAGACTTAGAAAGAAGGAGAGAGAGAGAGAGAGAGAGAGAGAGAGAGAGAGATGGAACCAGACATAGAGAGAGAAAGAGAAATCAGCTTTAACAGCCTGCAACCACATGAGAGATTGATTTCTTCTCCTCTTACAGACACTCAACTCACTCTCACCCTTGAGAATATAACATATGATTAATACAACCGCATCATTTAACAATGATAAATCAACTTCACTTGCACAAATATCACAGCACTGCTATTTTGAGGATGCAGAGAGTGATACAGTAAGCAATATTCAGATGAAATTGAGGGGGAGAAAAAAACGGGGACACCGAGAGTGAGGGATTACTTTAGGTGGGTGGAAGTTAAATATAAGTGTGTTTGTGGAAGGGGTGTAAGCCTCTATGGAATAGATGTAGGAGGGAAAACATAAACACTCATATACACATGTGTGTGTGTGTGTGTGTGTGTGTGTGTGTGTGTGTGTGTGTGTGTGTGCGTGTTTGTGTGCGTGTGTGTGTGTTTGTGTGTGTGTGTGTGCACGCTGTTGGGCGATGGCTCTCTGAGGGCTCCTGTAGCAGAGCTAGCACTGAGACTGACCCGGAGCATACGTCTCGCCTGACTTCTGGAGGACAGCGACTGGTGTTTCATACACAGAATGGAGACGGAGTCCCTGTTTCTCCCTCTCTCTAATACACACACACCATGATTCATACAGTCTGGGGGAGTGTGTTTGTCATGTTAGAATTATTTAAGGCTGTCAGGAAAAAGCTAGAGAGGAAAAAGTGTTGAGTGTTGATTTTCAGTAGATGCATTCTGGACATGTAGTATTTTTTGCAAAATATCAATGAATGAGATTCAGAAATACTCTCAGAATTTTACTCAAGTGGCTTACGAGCAACATTTTATAATGCAAGGGTGTTTTGTACATAGCTCAAGTTATCAGCGATTCACATCAAAGATATACTGATCTACAAACTGCCATGATAGTGCAAAATTGTCAAAACATATGACAACAACATAATAAAATAAAATCTATATTTTCATTTTAAAATTTGTTCTGTCACTTACTGAAATGGATGCATACACCAAATGCATGAGGAAGATGGAGCAGATGAGGTCATGGGAAGTGACAAGGTATGCATTTTAGGCCCTGACTGACATGAAATCCCAAATAATATAGACCAATATAATTACATATGGTCAAAAATTAAATAGGCTCTCGTAGTTTTAGTTAATCCTTGCTCCACTGACTAATATGATTAAATTTCCACAAGTATCAAGTTTTTAAATGTATTGTGATGCCTGTGCTGGAGCTGACCCGAATTTAGACCAGTTTCATTGGTTTCTTCTTTATAATTCACCATCCTTATGCTAAAGATGCAACTACAAAGATGAGCAAATTGTCACTCTCTAATAAGAGCTTAAAACCATTAAAATCCTAAGAAAATGGCAACTCTTCACATTAGATCTATCTGTTGATTAATAAATAAAACAACCATTTATGTTTTCAGAATTACAGTGCATAAATATGTGCTTGCAATTTTAGTCAATTCCAAGCAGTAATTTATTATTTTTATTTTGTATTTCACACAATAGTGAATGATGCTTTTATACTTTTGCATTTTGTGCTATATGCTTAAAAAACTCAGACACACTCTTTCACTACTTTAATCATAATGTACCACTTCTCATATCATCTTTGCAATATCTAACAACTGCATGGAACACTGAATATTAGATCAATAAATATTACATTTGCTATGTAAGCAAGCATAGCAATTGCCCACATTCAGGCAGGTGAATACTATCTTATGTTCATGGTGCTCTTAAAGGAGTTGGCAAGGCAAAAGTTTGATAATGGAAGGCGGTCAAAGAGAGAGAGAGAGACAGACAGAGTGAGACACAGAGAGAGACAAGACAGAGAGACAGAGCGAGACACTCACTCTTGCTACATGGTAAGCAGGTAAGCTGACTGTCCCTATGTAATAGCCATGTGCACTGAAAGCAGTCATCTGGCTTAGAGGGGGACTCATCATTGTTCTGAACCCCCCTCAAACCCCAACCTGAACCTCCTGAACCCCCTCAAAACCCTCAATGAGCTTCCTCTCCTCCCTGCTATGACAAAACCTGATTTCCTCAGCGCTTTTACGCAGCTAATTGGTGGCAAAGCGCTTTAGCCCACACATCCCATCCAGAAGGGGCAAAAACTTCAACCTCCTCCGTTACAATGGCAAATCAAATCAGCACAAACACACACGTCTGCCTGCCTGCCATCGCCTATACCATCCTTGCAGGGCCTGTGCTTCATGTTAGCACTGCTATTAGAGAAAAAAAAGGCAAAGAAAGCACACACACACATACAAACACTCACTCACACACAGAGGAGATTTCCAGGAAGGTAAAAGGTGAAGGGAGGCCGTTCTCCAGCTCTGAGGTGGCGGGGTTTGCCTAAAGTGCCATAACACGGCAAAACTCCTCCAGACGAGATCAAAGCATTCTGCATTCTCCTTCTCTTTTCTTCCCCCTCCATCTCTCGCGTTTCTTTCTTTCACTCACTCAATCGTTTGGCATAGAGGCTGTCCTTCGTCGAAACCTCTTTTCAGGCATACACGCTGACAGATCACAAAAAAACCCACAGCCTCAATAAACAGGAAACACGTAAAAAAAACTTCTTTCTTTCTAAGTATAGCCTAATATTCCGAGATTACGCTTACTCGTTAATTATTTTCATTTTAATTAGTAAATCTTAATTAACAATGAACATTTACCCTTAAAATTTTTGGCTTCAGACTAAGGGGGGGGGGGGGGGGGGGGGGGGGGGGGTGAGGGGGGGGGGGGGGGGGGGTGAATAAATATGACAATCTTTTTTGGACCTGAAGGCAGGATTACTGATGCAGGCAAGCTTAGTTATTAAACACGTTCTAAATTAAATGCCTCCATGAATTTTGCACAGAAATATATTTTCATAGTTTTGCATGCCAAATGTGACATTTTATATTTGAGATTCATCTGCCGCAGTAATTTTGGAAATGTCATATAAACAAAGATTTTGTCATTTACCAATGAAATTACTATGCATGGCAGGTTAGCCATTGCTTTTCTGGCTGCGCTGGTTGTTTCAAGTCAGCAAGCCATAAAAAATCTTTATCTCTCTGAAACACAGCAATTTGGGAGATAATGGAATGGTGACTTGGGGGCAGAGATGCCAGTGTGAGGAATTATACCACAATCTCACTGCATTTACAGCCGTCCTCAAAGCCGGATCTCTCTCTCTCTCTCTCTCTCTCTCTGTGTCTCTCTCTCTCTGTCTCTCTCTCTCTGTCTCTCTCTCTCTGTCTGTCTCTCTCTCTCGCTCTCTCTCTCTAAACCATGTCTGAGACAGGAATCATTACAACTCTAAGCCTGCACCATGACAGAACAGCAGCATCACACACACATACACACCCACACATACATATAAATATGGCTGTGCTCCTCACGTTCGTTCCTTATAACTATTTTATTAATTTCTCTTTTTTTCCTATTTTCATCTAATTCAATCCACTCTACTCCCGCTAGCAAAAAAGCAAAAAAATATACTAATGGTAAATAAGAAAGAAAGAAAGAAAGAAAGAAAGGCCAAAAAGTATGTTTTGTGGCCTTTGCTGGTGATCTCTCACAGTAGAGGTAACAACAAGCCACAAACAGAATAGCACAGATGACCACGGTCGGCCGTTAATATTGGGCAATACTGATGAAAAGGCAACATTATTGTGTATCACTGATGAACCTTTTTAGACATTGCCACCTCGTTAGACACTCACAACCTCCTAATGACCATGCCACTGTGCAGCTTAACATGTATATATAAACAGCAAAACGCAGTTTAACCAAAACTACTGGAGTAAAAAATATATGATATAAATATAAAATTATACTGGTGATAGTCTCAGTTCCCTGAATTTTTAAGCCTCTAAAATCTTTATTAGGGTCAGTCTACAGAAACGTCCACTTTTTTAATCCATCCATAGGAGTCACTGGTGTTACTGATTGTCATTGGTATTACATAAGAAAGGTAACATCAGAGGCATTTTAAATGAAATGCTGCAGCAGACTGTCAAACCACATGTTGTCAATCATGACATATCCACTAAAATATGTAATTTAATCAATTTAAATTCTATTTTTTCTAAATTAACAAAGAATAAAGTAAGTCACACCAGTGACTTAAAAAAAAGCTTTATATGAAATCATGAGCTAAACTTCTGATAACTGAAAAAAGACTTTCCATGTGCTTTCCTTCATAATCTTCAGAAAATCAGTAAAAGGAAGCCAAATGATGACATCAGTGTGATTTTTATTTCAAAATAAGACATTTGGTGTTACTCAGGAACACCAGTGACACTTCAAAATACGGCATGTAACTGTAAGGATCTCTTCTGTGGTGCTTGGAATTCTACCTAAGTGATTTAAAAACCAATATTGCTAAATTGAGACTCAAGAAGGCATAATTCTTAAAATGGCTTTCTGTTTTGTTTTAAAATATAAATAAAGTCAGACAACACAGCTGCACTTTAAAGGAAAGGACAGAGCAGACTCTACCTGCTCAGGAGACTGAGGTCATTTGGAGTGCAGGGGCCACTCCTGAGGACCTTTTTCGACACAGTGGTGGCATCAGCCATCCTCTATGGAGTGGTCTGCTGGGGCGGCAGCATCTCCACTGCAGACAGGAAGAAACTGGACAAACTGATCAGGAGGGCTGGCTCGGTCCTAGGGACTCCTCTAGACCCAGTGTAGGCGGTGGGAGAAAGGAGGATGCTGAACAAGCTAGCATCCATGCTGGAGAACTACTCCCACCCCATGCATGAGACTCTGGCAGCACTGGGCAGTTCCTTCAGTGACCGGCTCCTTCACCTCAAGTGTGTGAAGGAGCGCTATTGCAGGTCCTTCCTTCCTGCTGCTGTGAGACTGTACAACCAGCACTGCTCCCAGTAGACCACACACACATACAATATACACTTACATTCAGAATGCGAACATTTTTCATTGTGCAATATGCTAAGTGCAATACAGATTCCTATGCAACTCTTATTTTATTTTATTTTATTATTATCATTATTTTCCTGTAAATAGCCTAGAGATTTAGCTTTAATTTTTATTATTTATAATGTTGATAAGGTTTATACTGTTTCCCATTTCTGTTACTGAGTGCCTTACTCCTGTTACTCTGCTGCTGCTGTAATACTGTGAATTTCCCCGCTGTGGGACTAATAAAGGATTATCTTATCTTATCTTATCTTATCTCTAAATTGTAACCCTAACATGTTTTTCAAGTGTAATATACCTGTAAACGCTAGGGACATGAAAATGGACGTTTCCACAGAATTACTGACCAGCCTCAAAATGTTTATATTTTATGCTAATGTGTACCTGCCAGGGAAGGTCAGATTCGATGGCCAGTGGCTCACTGTTGGCAGTGACTTCGGTGATTTCTCCACACTGTGCGATGACTTCGGCCTGACGCTGACGCAGAGAGTTTAGCAACTGAATCTCAGCCCTGACAAAGACACACACACTCACAATTACACACACCCCAACACTGTACACAAAAACAACAGATCCACTAATCCTGTTACCAGCCACCCTCTCATTGCCCTGAATGTAATCTAATAACCTGCAACAGACCTACGTCTAACGCTTTTTCCTTTTCTTTCTCTCTTCACCCCCACTTTCCGCTCGGCCTCTCTGCCTTATTGGGGCAAAGCAATAAAACCCTCCTTTGTCCCATCTCTTCGCCTAACCTCTTAATTCCTCAGAACAGCAATACCACATTTTCCGTTTCTCTAAAAGGAAAAAATAAAGCTTTAACTGCAACAACAGAAAAAAAGATACTCCATAGAACAGGATGTTGTCTTTGTTAGTTTTTTTCTTTTTTTTTGTTGTTGTTATTTGTTCAAAATGTTGCATGATCTTTCATCAGCAACAGGAACAAAAGTGCAGTACCCAGATAAAGATTTTAATCCAAAACACACAAAAAAGTAGCGCAAAAAATTATACATAAAATTTATATATACATAAAATAACTTGCTCTTTATGTGAGCATAAAGATGTGCATACATCATAAAGCATAAAGCACACACACACACACACACACACACACACACACACACACACACACACACACACACACAACCATACATAAAGTCAGGCAGCCTCCACTTTCTATCAATTCTCCAGCAATTTTCTGGTCGAATCTGGACAATGCAGCTTTGTAGCTTTGGGCTAATGCATGATGAGTCTCTCCTGTCTATTAGCCACCCACCAATAATATGAGGAGGAATTTACAGGGCCAAGGATGCCTGGAAAAGGTCATGGAACAAAACTCGTCTGCAGCTAGCTAACAGCTACACTGTCCAACAAACACCCACAGCTTGGCTGGCCAGACACTGAGGCTGTTCTCTTGATTTTATTATGTCAGTGCAGATGGGGCTGAACAATTCTTAAAAACTTTAAACACACTCATGCCTACAGCAGTAGAAAGGGAGAGAGAGAGAGAGAGAGAGAGAGAGAGAGACAAGGAGGGGGGCAGAGAAAGAAAAAGACTGATGTGCACAGAATGAAATTGATGCTCTTTTTGCGTCCAATGACATGGACAGATTTTTCCACCCTGTGGCAACTTACCCACAATGCACCAGGAGAGACAATGTATTGTGAAGTATATTACAAGTATATTACACATTCTTTCAAAATATGTCAGCAAAATGTAAATGCTGTTCAAAACATAGATTAATGATTATTCCACATATCATCAGATAAAAATTAGCATAAAAAGTGTGTACCGCTGGAAAGCAGCAAAGAGCCGGTCCTGCAAAACAGCCTCTTCCTGAGCCATGTCTCTGACTGGAAAGGACTCCTATAAGACCAATGCAATTAAAGCAAGAGAGAAAGATGACACAGCTACATCAGATATATGACCACACTAGTGCACTTCAGAAAAAAGGCTAAAATTATACACACAGTACTGCGCAAAAGTCAGAGATTACCCTTAATTTAATTTTGAGTCAAAATGGCCATTAAGAGCGAGTTATTAATTTTTAACATCAAGAAAAAAAATATTACAAGCTTATTACAGTTTCCATTCTTGTTATGAAATTTGCTTTTAGCTTTTGAAAAAAATCTGCAGGCATTTTTTTTCCACAAGTGGAAATATATAGTATATATATATATATATATATATGTATGTGTGTGTGTGTGTGTGTGTATATATACACACACACACACACACACACAACACACACACATACATGTGTATGTATATATATATATATATATATATATATATATATATATATATATATATATATATATATATATGGACAAATAAGAGAGACAAATACATCAAACTAATTTTAGCCCATTACTGTTATTACATTATTATTTTGAGTAGACGCTACATGCAGAACAGACAGAGCAGCATTTAAACATAAATAAGTAAACAATGCACAAATAAATAAAGGTATAGGAGGTACAGAAAAAGAGTCCCATTTGGCTTCTTCTAAACACATTTTACCATGGCATAAAGGTAAACCCACAGTACCTTTGCATTCCCCCTTAAGACGGCCATCACTTTCCTTTTCCTCGCCCACTCCTTTTCCTCTATGATTCCTCTCTCCGCACATTCATCCTGCCAAAAAAAAAAAAAAAGGCATACGTTCAATGAGGGCCAGCACACAGAGTACGAGCTCCAGATCCATCGCAGTAATACAATCTCCAGGCAATTGTTGTGAGCCAGTCCCCTACAGACACAACACACACGACTGAGTTCGTTTGATGCACATTTCGAGGGATACCATTCAGTCAGCAAATTTGCTTCCCTATTCATTGGCATTGTAGCAGCTGACTGACAGTGGTGCGCCTTGGTTGAAGTATTATGAAGGCTTTTGTTACTGTAAGATTCCAAACAGACAGCAGTATTTTAAAATAGCTATGGATTGTGGGGCGCATAATGTGCTTTATGAAAGGGAAGTGGGCGCAGCAGCAGTTGGGAAACAGCAGTGAGGTTTTATAGGCAAATAAAGCACTCATTTGCAGTAGCACTGAGACAAGAAACGATTATCCAAGAAACGCGATGAGTCAAGCAGCACCGTTACTATATCTTATTATAGATCAATTTATCTGTTTAACTTTGCATTCTCTTCTTAACTACACCACTCTTTCATCCGCTCCATCGCCAAGACAGATTATGGCCAAAAATACACTGGATAGTTTTTTCATTCTACGTCTTTTACTTCGGTATCTGAAATGGTTTAAAGGTTCCTTTGGTTTTCAGACAATACCTCCCCACGTAACTACATTCAACCCTAAGACTGAAGAGCTAGGTTACAGAAATTTGCTTCTGTAAGCTTCGTCGCATCCTCCTGCTAGTCCGCACAAGTCTTTCACGCTCCAGTTTTCTGCAAAATGTTTGTTCCCAAACCAAAAAGGCAAAAATAAATATTGGCATCACATTTTTCATCACAAAACTAAAGAAGATTGAAAGAACAAAGGTAGAGGAAGAGTTCAAGTTGCCATTTTCTGAAGGCTTTTATTTTTCCTCTGCAAGACACAAATGTAGGCCAAAGATTCTACAAAATGCTTTGGTTTTGGTGACTGAAACTGTTCTGACAAAGTTTTGTGGTACCAACTAGGTACAACATATTCACATAGACCTTTTTACAAAGGATTTAAGACCAACAAAACACCTGGACAAAAATCTAGTAATGGAAGTGGCTGACAATGCATCTTGCATATTTCTGCAAAGATAAAATTGCTGTAAAGATGAACTGAAAGTAATTGATTAATAAATATCAACACAAAGAGTAAATTATACTTGAATAGATTTATGGGAACATTTTGCTAAGGACAGGACAACTGTAGTTCACTCTGAACACTTTACATACTTCAGCCATTAGGTGCACACAGGAAGGTTACATAGACCTATTTTATAAGTACTGTGCATGTGTGTGTGTGTGTGTGTGTGTGCGCGTGTATGTGTGTACATGTGTGTGACTCTGACCTGTTCCAGTGAAGGCCTGCCCACTGGGATCATGTCATCCTGCACTCGTTTTCTCAGCTGTTCTACATAGTGGGGGATAACCTCTTCTCTCCTCTCCACCAGCTGCTCCCGCAACTGATCCTTCCATCCGGCCAGGGTGAGCTTGGAAGCTTCAGTCACTGTCCTCTCCTCCAGAACACTACCTGGACAGAGAGATGTAGAGAGAGAGAGAGAGAGAGAGAGAGAGAGAGATGGAGAGTTTAAAATGAAACTCAATTTAAAATGAAACTGGACTATGAAGGAGTGTCAACTATAATGTGATGGGATTTCAGTTTTGTATCGCAAGCACTTTAGGAATTACTGCAGGCGGACCATGAGCACTTCCCAGGACACAGGCATAGATGTGCCCTAATATTAAACAATAATTTTAATAATTTCTTAAAATTTTAGTGTAATTCAGTCGCTGAGATGTAAACAAGCTCTTTCAAAGTCTTTTGATGTAAAATCATGCATTGTAGAAAAACCAACAAAAAACAGATCCTTGTTTAATTTACAGACTACAGGCTATAATTTATTAATTTTTAATGAGATATTTCTGGGGAGACATGAGATAGTAAGTATAGGATCATAAGATAGGAGATATAAGATAGGAGTGTAAGATAATCCACATGCATGAGAAAGGCTCATTCCAAAACTGGAGAACTTTGTTAAAATAAATAAATTGCATATCAAGCTTCGCTCTGGCCTCAAACTTGAAAAAAAATCCACTGATGGATTGATCCTTCCACTATAAAAAGACACCTCAATGTTATTGGTCTGAAAGGATGTGCAGCTGTCAAAAAAACATGAGAGATTAACAATGTCAACCACTTCTAAGGCTGAATGTTTAAGGTGTTTACAAGAAGTATGGAAAAATATCCCTGTGGAGTTTGCTGAAAAATTGAAAGCAAGACTCCCAAAAAGTACTGAGAGGTGAAATTAAATTAAAATAAAGGCCTGTTAAACATACTGTAGCATCAGCGAAGAAGATGCAGGAAACATTGCACTTTAAAGGCGAATGCTCTTTTGTTGAACAGGCAGCAAGGAAGAACCACTGCTTAGTTGGGAAACAGGCACATGTCAAGTAGGATCAACAACTATGAACATTAAAGTCTCTTCTACCAGAAGTGTCGTCCCTTCTTTAGAGCCCCTTTGCATAGCCACTTTGCATGGTAACCACCTCCAGTGCTTCTATGGCAATTTTGCCAGTGGCCTGACACCGTAATATGTTTTTTTCTAATAATATCTTTTTTTCCTGACTCAGAAATAGCTTACTTAATGGCCATGACTTTAGTCTCTGACATCCACACAGTTCTGTACATAAACACACATACACGTAAGGGCAGGTCTGATAAAGCATAATCAGCATATTTCTTCCAAACCAAATCACACAGAAATTTGGAGCTTTAATTAAACCATTCAGTTAATCAGAGTCCTAGTGTAAGAGCACCCCGCCACACACTCCATGACACACACTCACACACACAAACGCATTCAGACTGATCAGTGGAGGAAGTGCTGTTCCATAGCTAATGTTTATCACTGGACAAGTATCCCTCATGTGTGCGGAGAGAATAGCTCTGGAAGTATTATGCCTAATAGGGTTTCACAGCTTTTCTTGTAAGCTGGTCTCAACGTTCAGTCGATGTGTGCAGTCTGCCTCCTAAAAAACCCGTTCCTAACCGGCAGCACCAAATGGCTTCCCTTGAGACGGTTTTCTTCTTAAATACTGCACACTGGACTACGTCCATTTAGCTAATGATGTTTCACATGTCTTGTTTATTGTTAACATGCTTTGTACAAAAGCGCATGAGAGTGTGAGCACCAGGCCTGCAATGGCATCATATGTAAAGGACTGAGGAGAAAAGCTCCAGACACACACCAGTGGGAGGCAGGAGAGTGAGAACACACGGAAACAATTGTTTCAGCCCTATTGTCATTGCGAGTACTCGATAGCTGGATGGATGGATGGTAGGTAGTGGAAGAGAGGAAGGGATGTGCCTCCTCCTCCACTCTCTGTGCAAGAGTGTTAATCCTGGTATCCTCTTTACTAGTGCGCCTTTGTGGGATTTTATGAACATTCCAAGACAATAGCCAAGTGTCTAATCTCACAGCTCCAGCAAAAATCCTAAACAATCAAACCCAAACGTTAGCCTGCTAACGCCGCACGCACGCATTCCGGCTGGCCTAAGCCAGCCACCGATCCCGCGAAAGAATTACAACAGCCACGCGTCCCCTCAACCAATCACATGCAACGGCTTCCACACTAAAACAAAGACGGTGAAAAGTCTGGCAGTTCTCCACCTGTCCCCCTGCTAATGGAACAAGGATTGAGGCAGGAACAACAAAGACTCCAGCACAAGGGAAAAGCCTATTACACCAGTGTAATCAGTGTGTGTCCATCTGAGCAGTCTCCAGCTCCCTGATGAGGAAAGACATCTTTTGTGAGGGTTTATGAGATTTGAATAGGTGGGCTACTCTGGTAATTCTGTAATGAGTAATGTCTTATCTGAAAAGTATATGATATGTGACAAATCGCATTATAGGGGAGAGATAAATGATGCATTACTTTTGCATGTTATTCCCAGAAATTACTGCACATTTTTTTAAGTTCTATTTTTTATTTAGGTTCTAAGTATTGTCAGATAAATAGATAAATAGATAAATAGATGGGGAGGGGCACGAGTAAGATGAGTCTTTAGCAATGGCTGAAACGTGGAGTTATACATTCCCTGTTTGAGTGGAGCGACCGGCAAGCTGTTCTCTATGACCAAGTGTGAGTGAGATCATTGGTATTACTATACTGGCTTAGAGTGAACTCACCGCTTTCTGTACATCCTAACAAGCTTTAGCATTTAAATCACAATCACAATCCTCACAACTGCAGCGCTGTTACAGCGCTCAAAAAGTCATATTTTAGTATTAGTGCATTCCCAAACAACAAAAGTGAAAGAAAGACATGGGTTCATGTGAATTACAGCCCAGATTTAAATATAAGTAAACTGAGGAAGCTGTGAGGCATTGGAAAGTGGGAGAGCACTGTCTTTCCAGGCTAGCTGTTTTTAATAGCCGGCTAACTTGAAGCAGAGCTTCACTCGCACAACACTGTGAATTGATGAAACTGTAGATCAAACACGACACAAAAGCACTGCTTTCAGTTTAAACAAAGCTAAAACTCTGTTTTCTGGTGTTAGTTATATTGCAGTTCAGCCCTCAAACTACTACAATAGTACAGAGAAAACCAGTCGATTGCTAGCTGGTGTTTGAATACAGTGATGTTCTCTGACATGGCTGTGTTAGGGCCGATAATACTAAGACGGTGTGATCCATCACTGACGTGCCAGCTAATGTTTGCTGTTCATACTAAGTTGACGTTGAGAAACTAAACAGTTTAGCAGTTTTTCTTTTTTAAAATATCACTATTACAAAAAATGCGGCCGTGCTTTTCCAGCTGATAAAAACAGCTCACCCGACGCTTTCTCCCACTCTTCCATGACAGATTTGTGAAAAGTTCCACAGTTTGGCGAGTGTTTGTCATGTTCCGACTATTGAGGATAGTTTAAACCAGCAATTAAGTTAATCACCCAGAAGCAAAAATCAGCCTTCAAACTTGAAAGAAATAATGATTTTACATTTATCGCGATATGTATCGATTTCGAACTATATGAATTTTGTTTATTGTGATAACATTTTTTGCCATATCGCCCAGCTCTACATGCAATATGTGAGAACAAATATCTCTAACCAAATAAATATAAATTACAGAATGTACATCTTACCAGGCAAATCTATGATGGTTGAAGCATCATCTTCATTCAACATCTGAGACAGCTTCTCATACAGACCTCGCTCATCCTCATGCATGAATTCTATGACACAAAATAAACTGTAATGATCAGCAGTAAATAACAGCCAGTCTTGCTGTTCATTTTAACATCAATGTCAAATATCGATCAATGTCACCTGTACTGGAAAGTCAAAATGAAAACGGTGGTAATGATTTTCCACCAAACTGACACTAATTCTCGACCTTAATTTACATTCATTCATTATAGCTCAAAGCTAATAATAACATACACGTAGGTCCTTATGTTAGGCCGTCTAGGGCAATGGAAATATATGCAGAATTTTACATTGCACTGCTTCCACCTAAGGAATATCATTGTCAAAGGTGATTCTGTTTGGTAGGATTCAAGGATATTATAGAACAGCGATGTCCAAAAAGATATGGTTGGAATCTCTTTTCTGTTAATAGGCAGGTTTCA
This sequence comes from Pygocentrus nattereri, assembly GCF_015220715.1. Classification (NCBI taxonomy): domain Eukaryota; kingdom Metazoa; phylum Chordata; class Actinopteri; order Characiformes; family Serrasalmidae; genus Pygocentrus; species Pygocentrus nattereri. Next base: position 16,326,855 of record NC_051234.1, on the reverse strand, counting down.
TTATAACATGCATATTACCTCGATCCCAAGAGCATGCTTTTAATAGGCAAATGTGGGGGGGATACTATTGCTATGCTGAGAAGCTTCCCTGCTGTCATTTAGAGTATGTTGAAAGAAGTGAAGGAAAAAGGCAGAAAATGGAACCAACCAATGCTATGTGACCTTCAGCAATGATAGCCATGGCATGAGCCTATCTTGTCGACCATCAGTTAAAAAGTATTTACATAGACCGTCCCACCGAGTGCGGCGACTGGCCGAGAGTGATCTCATTCACCCTGCTTTAATGAACTGAGACGGCCCATTAAAAGCAGAAATGGCATACTTAATTCCAGCTCATCTCCCGCTCCGACCCTGGCCATCCTGCACCGCCTTGGGTCGCCCTCCACCGCCGCCGAGGGGTCAAAGTAATTTCGGGCAGCTTCATTTCCTGTGGAAAGTACAGACAGACGACAAAAGAGAAAAGAGAGAGAGAGAGAGAGAGAGAGAGAGAGTGAGCGAGCGAGCAAGCGAGAGAGAGAACAAGGTGGAAGGGGGTTGATAGGTGGCAGGTTGGGTAAGGTTAGTGATTATTAGAAGCATATGAAGCGAAAATGTTAATTTTGAAAGCCCACACCGGGCCGGGCAGCGTTTGCTACCTGATAAGGCCCTCAGTCAGCCCTGTTCCCAGCGCTGAACCCACCAGGGCCCACCGCTGCTCTGGGGCCTAATTAGCATGCCAGGAAAGGTCAGCCCAGGCAATCTCTTAAACACAACCTGCCATATGTTACCTGTGTTCAAAAGAACTAATGAGAAACGTGTAGAAGCCGAAAGAGGCCAGGATTTCAAAGACAATACCCTGACTCTGGGCTGGGGGTCGACGGCCAAAGCAAGCAGAGAGAGAAAGTGAAAGGAAGAGGGGAAAGAGAGAGAGTGAGAGAGTAAGCGGGCTCCATGTCCCATTGCCTTCTTATTAGCAATCACTGACCTATGGGCATCAAAGCTGCTTTCCAGACTTTTATAGGAATCCAGCAGCTAGAGGGGGGCTTCTGTTAACCAAGTAGACCCCTGCCGTGCTGCTTTCTGCACCTAAAATCAAGTAGATGTTCTCTGATTTTCAGCACCTACACACTCCGGTCCTAACTACTTTGAATCCCATTTGAGTTATGAGAAATATTAAGATACTAAAGCTTGGTATTTTACTATATAGAAGGTTATTAAAATAGCAAAACCATCATTAAGAACATTAAAAATAGGCTTGCACTTAAAAAAATTAACAGTAGTAATGAAGATTCAGTTGTAATGTTTTAATATAATGTTAGTCTAGTTGGCCTATTTTTGCACGCTTCATTTTAACTGTGAAATACAAATGTAAATGTTTTATATGGTAAATTGTAACTGTACTAACTGTACAATTTAACAGCCTCAGTGGTCTTTTTGCATAGCTGTGAATCATATTTTAGATTTACTTAAATTGCTGGCCTCCAGTGTCCACAATTCTCTCTGCACTGTTCTCACATGCACACCATCAATAACTCGCAATGTGGAGTCCCGCAGCTGAGAAGGAAGGTCTTTATCTGGAACAGAGCAAATATGTTTTTTTAAAAAAAAGGGCACAATGTGTTTTTTGATGTTGTGAAAAAGTAAGTAGTAAGTAAAACAATGAAAAGTGGCCTACTGATTTTAATAAAGACAAAAAAAACTCAACAGAAAAAAAGGAGACATCTTAAGGTACTACAAAAAGTAATTTGGTTTTTGTTTAAGCAGGACATAAAATATAGCATTTATCAAAAGGGACTGACTACAGTAGTGTTACTTTTAAAATAATGTATAGGAGAAGGCCTAGTTTTGATCTCAGCTTGAATTTGATAATCGCTTGAATTATTTACGTGAGGGAATATGCCCGGCAGCTGAAACTCGCTCGCTGTTCGTCTCGTTCCACTTCCCCCTGCAGTTTCTCAGCGGACATGAAGCTGGCAACCATCTGAAATCTAGTCTCTGTTCCTACAGATCTCCTTCACTTTCCCTCTTCATTTCAATGTATAGTACTAATAAAAAAAACTCATATATCTCTGGTAGTGTAAACTGCTCTTGAAACTTTGTGAAGGAAATGTACTGATACTACATATTCTTTAATGTTTGTAAGCATGCAAGGCACCCAGAACCACAGTCCGTAAAGAAGTTGTTAAGTGCTGGTCAAATAATAGTCTAGAGCAAACACTGTGTTGTCTTCACACACAGAAGCTGAAATTTGATTATATATTTGTCATGTCAAAACAGAAAAAAGAAAGAAACAAATACATTTAGCGTGCAAGTTACTCTATGAAAAATTTGCCCCAGTTATGTCCATTTTATGTCACACATTCCTGAAAAAAAAACTGCTTGACATTTATTTTTAACATATTTTGAACTAGACAATGTAAGCATAGATTATAACATGAATATACCATGACAGCAAAGTTTCTCATGACTTATTAAAAGGTTCAACATATGTGCAAAGAGTAATGTACATTACACTGCACTGCAGAAAAATGATATCTTGGTAAGAGTGAGTGATTTGGCAAAAGTATCATATCATAATAACGCTTTAAATGCAATAAATGATTAATGCCATTTAGTTTTCAGTGGCATTGATGCATGTTCCTACTTTGACCCTTCAAAACATTTTTAGCTCAATTCACTACAAGTGTAGCCAGTTTGGTTTAATGCAGCTTTTAAATGGCATGTTCAACGGATGACTCTCCTAAAAAAGTTTGACCAATGAACCAGCTCTGTCTTGAATCCCCATACCACAACCAATGAACCAGCCCTGTCTCCCCATCCCGATGTCCCAACTAATGATTCAGCCCTATCTAACCGTCCCCATACCCCTGCCAAAGAACCAGCCCTGTCTCCCCATACTCATACCCCTACCAATGAATCAGCCATATCTAACCGTCCCCCTTAACCCCTACCAATGAATCAGCCCTATCTAACCGCCCCCTAACCCCTACCAATGAATCAGTCCTATCTAACTGTCCCCATACCCCTACCAATGAATCAGCCCTATCTAACCGCCCCCATACCCCTACCAATGAATCAGCCCTATCTAACCGCCCCCATACCCCTACCAATGAATCAGCCCTATCTAACCGTCCCCATACCCCTACCAATGAACCAGCCCTGTCTCCCCATACCCATAGCCCTACCAATGAACTAGCCAGTGAACATCTCCATACCTCTACCAGTGAACCAGCCCTACTCCCAACTGAAAAAAGAGGTTGAGCAGCATTGTGTTGAATGACTGCTGGCATAATTAACATAAGTCCAAGTGAATTTCTTTTATCATTAAAAAAAAGATTAAATCCTATTCAATTATAAGAATTCAAACATTGCAATAATTTTTCCACAATTCATTTTCAAATTTCGAGTTTTACAAACTTGATTTGACATGAATGAGTGCTCATTTCACAGATTTTGGTAGATCAAGGGATTAGAATGCTAACAGACTCAAAATAGCCAGCTGGCTTTCAACTAAGTAGCCAAGCATGTGCTAGGTTTTTACGCTGCTATTGCTAAACATTATTAATGAGATGTGTGAATAATTGTGTGTCTAATAATTTACCACAGTTATGTTTGTCTTGAATATTTTTGCAGAATCATGAGAGTTACTGGGGCCCAATGCGACATCTTATCATAGGGCCCAAAGTCCCTGGCAGCACCCCTGATCACAGGATAAATTACATGGATAAATCAACAAACCTAACAAAAGCAACTGCAACATCTAAAGCTCCAGTTCTCCTCAAAACTTGGCATAACATAGTGATACGTATGCAAAAAGGCTACAGTCACAGACGCATTGGAACACTCCTCCACTGTTGCTCTCTAGACGTCAATGATGAAAATTGTGTTTATCTTATGTTCACTGATTATGTTTTCATATTCAAGTTGAATTTATGAAGGAAATAAATACATTCTGATGAAGCCTATTTTGTCCCATCATGCGGTTTTGTATGCAAACTTTTGGACACCCCTGGTCAAGTTACATGCTTTGTTGATGCTCTAGTGGAAATAGGTTAAAACATCCTCTACAGAGAACAAAATTAAATATGGAATTTTTTTCTGCACATTGTAGTACACAATTTCCATATACTTCATATGTTTAACATACTGAAAAGACAAATAAAAAAAAACAATAAAAAATATGCTTTAACAATTAATCATTTATCATTTTGTGTTTTTTTGCCCTCAATATGCTGAATGCAGCAAATAAACATTAACAGTGTTTTAAATTGTTCACAGATGTGTTTTCTGTAAAAACATGTACTTATTTTCACTTAGTAAACCAACAAAACACAGAATTTGACTGGGGTGCCCAAAATTTAGCATACAACTGCTACAACAAAATGCAGTGTTTTAAATGGTATAAATCTTTCTTTAGGGTTAAATTAGAAAAAAAATAAGACAAATGCAATTAATCGTGACTAACTACACAAGCTAATGAGATTAATTATGATTCAACTGACAATCCTAAAAAACCCTTTCAAATGTAGAGCCTTGCTCTAATGCACAGCTCTCCAGAAACACACACACACCTTCAGACATATATTCACCCTCACACCCACACATATATACATACTTTTCAAAGCACTCGTGCACTTACACAGCCCTACACACATTACACTCGCTATCATCTACATCCCAACTTACAGCTACATCCAAAAATGGATGTAACTACTTGTTGAGACAGGCTAGCAGTGGAATGCGGCATGTGTGGAGGTTAGATGTGGAGGCAGGGCGAGTCTCTGTCACTGCGTTTTGAGTCTAATCAAGACTGAAGCTTCACCTCTTGCGTTGGCAGGGGCTTCCAGCTCCGTTTGTTGTTGGTGAGCGGCGAGGGTGCTATCCTGCCTGTCACCTCCTATTTCTCCCCCTCCCTCCCTCCTCCGCCTGCCACGGCTCTCCTCATCTTCCTCCTCTCCACTCAGGAACGCAGGATTTACAATGCCCTTCATCATCCTCCTATTCTCCTCCTCTTCCTCTCCTTGTGTTTGGGGAAGGGAGGGAGGGAGGGAGAGAAAGAGAGAGAGAGAGAGGTCAGGGAGGTGCGTTTTTCCCAAAGTACATTTAATGATAGCAGAAAATTCCTTCTAGTGATTCTTCCCCGGTTAAAACACCCAAGCGAAGCCTCCTAGAATGTCACTGTAGCACAATTAGGTTAAAATTAAACTCGAATCATGAAAGAGAGGCAGTGGGGAAAACAGAGAGGAAGAGAGAGAAAAAGAACAAGATGATGAGGAAGAAGAAGAAGAAGAAGAAGAAGAAGAAGAAGAAGAAGAAGAAGAAAAAGAGGAACAGGAAGAAGAAGAAATGATTAAAATAATTACAAATTGCGCCCTGACAAGCAAGAGCAAAATTTAGCCCAGAGCCATTTGTCTGTAATTAGTTAATTAATCCTTACACAAATTATGAGCAATAACTCATCATACGGAGCTCACCCATCAGAAATTCAGCCGACTTAGATTTCTTCTGCTTAGGTTGCTTCAGAGCCTTCTGCTCCAACTTCTGGAGGGAAATTGTTAAATGAATAAATTAGTTGCAGAATGAAGATCATCATTTATGATCCGCAACTAACGCAGTATTTTAAATATGGGACGACACTGAAATGTCATTTAATTTACATCGCTGCTAAAGGGGTCAAGCACTAATTGAACAACAGGGGTGGAAAAAATTTAATCATAAATAGATAAGAAAAGTTGACATGAATGCCTAATGAAGGTCACATTAAAATACTACTTCCCTCTGCTGCCAGAGCCCCCTACCCCCAATCCAACCCAACCCAACTCGCCACCTCGAAACCAAAAAAGAACATTTTCTCTTCGAAAATTTATGCACTTTCATATGCGCTACGTGAGAACGCTGAGATTTGTCGCGCATATGAATATGCAAATCAACACAAACACATTGCACACAGCATGAAGACTGAACTCTCTCTCTCACACACACACACACACACACAACAGACGGAGAGAAAGTGAGAGAAAACAGGCAGAGAGACTTCGAACTAAATTAAAAAACATAAACTTGAGTATCTCAGTCTGCTCCTGTTTATTGAAACTTGGACATGCAGATTCAAAATATGAAAAGACAAAAGTAATGGAATAATAACCAAAAGTTCTTTTTTTCTTATATTTCTCTTCAAAGAAAGAATTCTCACTCTTAAACATTACCTACTGTCTCACAGAAGAGATATCCATCGGTTAAGTTCAGCATGCATCCCCAAGCATAATGCAGTCATACAGCCTACTGACTCCACATCACTGCATATGATGACATTCATTACCAAAAATAAATAAACAAATTACATCTAGCATCTAGTGTCCAGTAGTCTGACCTAATGGGACTGCAGCTAAAATGATCAACACACTCAAGGTTGCTGTGAGAAAATACTGATATTTAATAGTATATTAAAGTCCCATCTAAGAAACAAATAACCACAACACAAATATGGCACATATTAATGCCTGTTTTATTTAATCAGAGATTAAAAATCAAACATTTTCACTGTTTTTTCCAGTGTGTGTGTTATTAGTTCTGTCATCCTCAAGCTCATCATTGGTCAGTTTCTGACCACAGGAACATTGCTGGCTGGATATTTTTGGTGGTCAGGCAGTTCTGAATTAGTTTAATATATACAACGACTCAACGCCATCTTTAGGCATCATCTTAGTGTTTAAAACCTCTAATAGTGAAAATGAGTAATTTTGGACAACTTTTAAATGTTTTTCAAGAAAAGACTCAAATTTACGCAATGACTAAGTTAAGTGATACTTATTAGTCCCACAATAGGGAAATTTCACCTCTGCATTTAACCCATCCATGAAGTGAAACACCACATACACACCAGTGAGCACACACACACAGTAGGGGGCAGTGAGCACACTTGCCCGGAGCGGTGGGCAGCCCTACCCACGGCACCTTTGGGGGTTAGGTGCCTTGCTCAAGGACACCTCAGTCATGTACTTTCAACGCTGGGGATGGAACCAGCAACCTTCTGGTCACAGGGCCAGTTTCCTAACCTCCAGCCCACAACTACCCCTAGACCGTAATTAACAAGTTTTCAGAAAGAGCTTCAATATGTATGACTCATTTTTGCGCACATAAGCTTTTCTGATCCCCAGCAAACAAATTATAAAGCACTCTATAGAACAAACATGCATTTACATGATAACCAGAGAGAAAATGATTCAGCAGTTATACAACAGTCACCTGGTTTTGCTGGTGACTGGAAACACAAGTCATTGAATAATGTGAATAACAATTTGTCAAGTAACATACAAATGCTACCACAGTGCGGTAGCTGAAGCCTTGTGTGTGTAACTGAAACCCTAGACTGCGCAGATCAGAATGATAAAACAGCCGGCACAGGAGGCAGGCTGCTTGCGTGTACACAATATAAAACATGATTTTAAAAATGAAGAATCAGGCTGTGTAAGAGGAGGATGTTTTTCATTCTAGATGACAGAGCAATTAAAGTGGGGAGAGGACACATTCCAATCTGGAGAGAAGAGTTTAGCGAATCTGTTTTTACATCCAACAAGCCCTAAAGCCAGACATTCATTTGCACCACTGAGATTAATGCTTATCTAATTGTAACTTATTTAAAAACCATTTTCGTTTTTTTCTCCCCTTATCCCAACTGCCTTCAAATCAATTTCTCCAACAGGAAGCCTGCAATGCTGACCAGAAAAAAAATAATAAAAAATCAGCTGTGTCAATTAAGTTTTTCATTTCCTTTTCTTTTCAAGCAGCCATTTGGCACTGTTTTACATGCATTTTCTGTCTGCTGCATATTTCACTACGTGTCCCAAAAGAAAACGTATGGCCAATGAAGCACAAGCACTTGAGAAATAAGCAAATAATAATTTAACAAAAATCAGAGAGACACAAAAGTATCTAGTACTTCAGCATTAATTAATAAGTTTTTGATGACAAAACAAACCCATTTTATCTTGTATCATTTTTAATGTTAATTATATTAAAAAATACCATATTTTTAATTTTTCTCCATTTCTTAATCAAATACAGAACTTTCATGACAGCAACATCAAAATACTCATCACATACACAAAACTTCTTATCCTAGATCAGTTTTAGCAGACCCTGTAACTGCACAGCCGTATGGTCGTCACACACATGCGCACACACAGGGGTCTAGTGCTATAACTTTTTGTTTCTCGCACACAAACGCACATGCTCTCAGACATCGATGGGGCTGGTCTCTGTTACACTGATGTAATTAATCTTAAATTAGCTCAATGTGGGCGGATAGCCTGCCTTTAGTTCTCAAATCACTGTTTTTGCCCTTGAGACTCAGGCACTTTGAAGAGGGTGGCAAAAATATAGCAGACATCAACTTTAATTACTGCAGAAATCGTTTCATCATCGGCCAGACGCAAACATCAAGTAACAACAAAAATAAATATATAAAAAATATGACAACATGCATTTCAGTAGAATAATTTTTTTTTTTCATATGACATGTTGCGTAAAGTTATGTTATTTGATGGCATGGATGCCTTGGTGAAAAAAGTGGTGAACGCCAATATTATTTTACCTCTTCTGAAAAGATATGAGAATTCATAAAAGTACAGTTTTGTGCAAGAAAGTCTTAAGAAAAAAATAAAACAGTTTGTAAAGCAATTTATCTGGGCAGTAGGCATGTATTTGTTTTAAACAAAATACACTAACATTAGAATAAATTCAAATAAACAATCCATTGAGATTTGGTGTTGGTCAGTTTGTAGGCTTACATCCAAACCTCTCCTCAAGAAGGTCCTTGTCCTAGAAAGTATTTGCAGCTACTATCCAATGCCTAGTTTAGCTATTCAGCATTTCATTACATCAAATCAGGTGTGCTGGTGGTGGAATTTAACAAATCAATGCACTGGCTTGTGTCCACTTAGAAGTCAGGAACTAAATGTGTAGTCTTTTAACTATTTTCTTCTACCCAATATATTAATAACTTACCTTTTATTAAAAATGTGTTTAAAAATGTTTAAATCTGTTTACATTCTACTGTATTCATGTTTATTTATATTTCCTCTAATGATATGATATACTTGCAAATGCAATAAGATACAAATGCAAATGCCAAGATACACAGTCTTGAACATTTTTCTCAAATGTCTAAGACTTTAGCATAGTGTTGTGTGTGTTTTAAGGCTGTATATATCCTTCGCAGTACAAAAAAAATAAATTAAAAAAAAAATCTGGTAATTGTGCATTTCAACTTTTTTTTTCTCACAAGAAATGTCATCGCATTTTATCAAGTTCATCTCTGGATGGAAAAAAAAAGAAAAAGGAACCAGGACAGCTGTTACGCAAGTGCTTTTGGTCATACTTGCTGTGGAATCTAATTCAGAGAACTGCATATAATCTTTTATTTTGACTGCCTAAATACATGTCCTCTTTGCCTACCCATCTTCTCCAATAAGAAGTTCCCCGTTAGGTATTGTGCTTGTCAAAACAGTAAACGCTCAAGGACAAAATGCGCAGCTGCTTGATATCTGAATAAATAAACTACGCTATGACAAAAAAAGGTAACGATCATTATTCAAGTGTTCGGGCTCGCTGCCAAAGCTGTTTCAAAAAATGCTGCGCAACTGTTGTGATGCTCTAAATATCATAAGCCTTTAGAAACATAGCGGCCCAGATCCTTCCTGACGCGCCGTTCCAATGCAGATCAAATACATTAAAATTCTAGTGTTGGGCTAGGATCTTGTGCCAAGCAAACGCTAAACTACAACATTGCAACAGGCCTTGAACAAAAAAAAGGGGGGGCTGACTTGATTCAGCTGACATCCGGAGGCATCCAGTTTGTGGATTTAAAAGCGAAAAGCCTGCCCTTTCTTCCAATGAGCAAAAACGTGAAGCTGCTAGTCCGTATTCAGGCTGGAGAGGAGAGGCCTTATTATTTGTGTGTATATATATATATATATATATATATATATATATATATATATATATATATATATACACACACACACACGCACACACACACACACACACACACAATAATCTCTGACTGGTGACAAGTGAAACGTATGAAGTTTTTAAAAGAATGTGATTGTTGTCAAAAGGAATTGGGCACAGCAGCGGCTTGTTCAGTTCGGGTTCTAGTCAAAGAGGTGGTGGTGCCGGAGTGGGGGGGCGTGGGGGGGACAGACAGGGCGCAGGGCTGGTGGGCATAGACCAGCTCCACACTGAATTTTGCATACTGTACGGATCAGCGCCCAGTTCAGACGAGTCACATTGAATCTGCCATCAACCAATTGTGCTTCATGAAACCGTCAACTCTCATTTACGTCTGACTGTTTTCCTCAGCCCGGCTGCAGTAAACAAACCCTGCTCTGAGCTTGCGCTCTCTCTCTGGCTCTCACACATCCTCTGCTTTACTAATCCAATAGCATGAAGCAAAATTGTGTATAATTCAGCCATGAATTTATAAAGAAACACACAAGCATGCCACACAGCTCTAATGTAAACCAGCATTCTTGACACATATGACCAACAGAGGATCAGGGTTAGGTGGCCCTATAGCACCTCCTAAGTATCACATACTAAAAGCTAAGCTAACTTAGCCAGTAAGAATACAGTCACTCACATGTTATGCTAACTACATGCAGCAGTGTATTATAGTATATAGAATTATAAAAAATATGAATCATAAAAAATAAGCTCAGTATTTTTACCTAAATACAAAAATTAGTTGTATAGCTTTTATTTTGTTTAAATCAGGACAGTCTGGATTCTTGCTTCCCTTCTTTATCTTTTAGATACAATTTTTTGGGTCTCATGTAGCAGTGAATCCATATTATAAATAATGTCACCTTCTGGCCCCAAGCTTGGGTTGACAACCTGGAGCGGCTGTTTGTACATAAAGCAAAAGTGTAATATTTAATAGATATTGCTGCAACACCACAACTACAAATTGATCCAAAAAACTTAAAATAAGGTTCTAATCTTTTAATTCCACATTTTTTTTGTTGCAAAAACTGTAACAGCTGATGAAAGAGTTGGCTTTCTTTGTACAAAATAACAAACGCTTACTGTGAGTCTTTCTTCAATATATTTTTAGAACATGCATTTTCACAAATCAGCCCAAGTAATTGCTATGAAGCTAATAGCTTTATGTTGAACAACAACAGCGTCAGTTGGCGAAGACAGGAAAACATAATTAGTATTCAGGCTTAATTAATCTACACTGGCCCCTTTAAGTGAATTAGTCAATTATTTATGCATGTGTGCCCCTTTGATGCTAACAGATTAAGGAGGCAAAAACAGAATCTTGAAAAAAATTAGAAAACTTTTTTCCCCTCCCCGCTTTAAAGAAATGCCACTCTGAACTGCATTAAAAATAAAAATAATGCATGAAGAAGTGTGCATTCTGCTTGCATAAGGCAAACATGTTTGATATGATCCTTGTTATTGTGAGCAGGCAACAAAAATGATCAGCCACCAAGTTCAAACACAGAGAGCTCACAAACATCGGCAGAAAATAGCCAGCCCTCTCTGTCCAGACACGATGGTAGAAACAGGGTATAATGAAACACATAAATATTATGTTCTTTTGTGTTTAAATCCAAGAAGTGAAAATCTAACCCGGACCATGGGAAAATCGCAGGGATGTTGAAGAGGCTTTTTGTTCATCTGCTGATGAACACCACATTACTCTGCTGAGGCCTCTCTTCCACTCTGCTCCCCGCTGACCTCTCAGAGGCCACCATACTGAACGCTAAATGTCAGTGGTCAGCCTGCCTCGCTACCTTAATAGAAAACTGTGAGGTAGACATCTGACCCCAGCAGAGAAAAAAGATACTTACACTGCCAAACCCGTCCATTGTTTCAGAGTGTGAGATCCCTTCACCGAGACCGCTGACCTGTGTAACCTTGGAGAGAGGAAAAAAAAGAAAGTTACCATGTTCGGCCTGAATGTTCATTCTCATCATGCCTCAGCCATCACAAATTCAAAAAGGATGGCAAAAGCATGAAGCCTGTATGACCAACTGCACTACTGCACAGAACTGCACAGTATTAGAGCTGTGATTAGGGATCAAATCTTAACTTGTGCTGACGCTGCACTGGATGCATTCTCATCAGAAGGACCTCTTTCTCTGTCTCTAAATACTGAGTTACTGAAGATAGTTCAGCAACAAGACATTGTAAGCATGAACAGAACAGAAGCATTGGACACTGCCATAGATAGGGTGAGCAAAACAGCAAAATAAAATATTATACTAAAATAACTTAAGATAATACATTTGGACTGTGCTGCGATTTCAATTGCATTATATTTCATTATTTCTTTCATTTGTAGTAGCATCTTCAGTTTAGCATGTGTAGGTCTTGTAACTAAAAAGAAAAGTGCTATATAAACAAAGATCATTATTAAATATAGGAGGAGTGGGGAGGGGGGTTATATTTTTTCAATATTTGTGACATTTTGCAATTTCATATTCTGTTTATCTAGAAACAGTGGCACCAAAGAGACATACATATGCACATCAAGTTTTGGAAACAAACTTGAACACTAATGCAATCTTTCATCTCAGAACTCATGGTTGCTCGAACACCACCACACACACGCAGCGCTGCAGCACCACCTTTGTAAGCCACAGTTTAAGCAGAATGAGCTGTTACCCAGCATCTGCGTGTTTGAGAAAAATGTACTACTCAGTGAATGTGTTTTATCTTTCTCTGTGTCTTATTTTATGTTGTGTAATAAAAAAGCACATCACACTTGATGTAAAGGTTTCAGTGTATCCTCAATCTGTAAACATCGACTTGTGTAAAAAGATCTCATAGTAAATAAACATTAAATTATAATAAAGATTGAAAAACACTGCTTCTTACTCCTTTTTCTATGAAGCAGCACATCAGTGTTGTGCTTACACTACTTGTTATGAGGCTCAGATGGTGCATGTATAATAAGGGTAAAACTAGAACTGTGGTATTGGACAACAGGGCAGAACACTTATGGATTCAAAAGGGAAAAGAAAAAAATAACAATATATTCAAGGCTGTTGTTGATCAAAAGCAATACATCGACAAGCGGTCCCGGCCTTGATAAGTGTATGATTAACAGCTGCGAAAGACATATTGCATCAGTAAAATAGTAGCAGTGCATCTTTAAAAAGCTCAAAAGTGAATACTATGTTTCTTTTTTTAATCATTGCTTCAATGATTAACTGAATTCAATGAAATCAACTTAACAGGATTAATTACGCTTTCATGGATTCTGGGCACTGTCCAGATTTGAACTTCTCTCAATCATCGTCTTGTGACAACAGCTCCACCATTCTTGAAATAGTCTTTTTAAAGCAGGAATGATGGGCTCCTGAGTGGTGCAACCGTCTAAGCGTTGGCCCCATCATCAGGAGATTGCAAGTTCGATCCCTGGTGATGCTACAGCCATCCACAGTTGACGCTTTCCTCTGAGTGCGTTCGGCTGTCTGGTGACATTTCGTGAGCGGCAGCTCGAAAAGATGTGGTGGCTGGTTGCATAGCTCTTGGAGGAAGCCTTCGCTTGCCTTCACACTCCTAGCATTGGTAGTATCGTGTGATTGGGGGAGTCCTAACTAGTGGAATTGTAGGAAAAAAAAAAAAGCAGGAAGGATACAATATGAAAAGCTTAGTGGCATAATTCATTATGACTAGGGATATGAATTTTGGTAATCTTTTCTGATTCATATCCAGCTATGCTGAGTCGCCAATTAGTCGTTAAGCAACGTACCTAAAATCACGGACACGACCTATGAAAACATCAAACTCGGTGTTTATTAAATAAAAAAATGCAGCCCAATGTGAAAGACATTATAGTTCCACTGATACTGATGCTGTATGAGTATCAGCACCTAAACTGGTACTTAAACGTAGTACCAGTTTGAGTGATGGGGACACATTGGTGGTATGGGATGACAAACAGCAGTAAAAATGCTCACGGCAAAGTCTGTAATGGCAGATTTTGGTGTTAAGAACATGCTAATAGAGCAGCTTACCTGAATGGCTCCTTCTTTCAGCAGTCACTCATCTGCCACTGTGTGGTCACATACAGTCTGAGTTAATGTTACTGAGACAGGAGAAGGAACTGCCAGACTCACAGCTTAATGGTACCCTTTAGTTTCGATTTAGCCTTTAGCACCGCAGCCTGGTATCTACACAATCTAAACACATTTTTACACTAAAGCTTAAGGCTATATTCAACAGAAGCCATACGGTTTTGGTGGTTGGTTAGTGTACTGGTGGTTTGTTGACGTAGTTTTTTACCTCCTTTCCCTTCTATGCTGTAGACTGGAGTTCAATCCCCCACCAGGGTAAGCACCCTACACTATACCAATAAGGGTCCTTGGGCAAGACTCCTAACACCACCTTGGCCTACCTGTGTAAAAATGATCAACCTGTGAGTCGCTCTGGATAAGAGCGTCTGCCAAATGCCGTAAATGTAAATGTTAAAAGGAGTCAGTTGTAGCCTACCATAGCTCTAAATCTCATAGTAATTTTTGTTGAGGAATCCCAACATGAGCAGGGGTTAGTCTTTTACTTCAACATGTTTGGGAGTCGAGGTGAACTCTTGCCAATGAGCATCAAAATGATGGACTTTGATGGACTTTCATCATATAATAGTGATCTGTAGCTACTCAAAAAATTGTGCAAACTACACTTGGTTTAATTATGGTTATATGCCTTTGTCAATAGCACTGGCACTATTGGTTTAAAAATAAGTGGAGTTGAAGAGTTTACTCCATCAACTCCAGTTGCAGAGAAAACTTGGGGAGTTGAGCATCACTAAGTAAGGTTACCAGAACAAGAATTTAAAAAACAGTCCTAGTTGAATGAAAAACCTAACTATTCAACAATCAGTTGTTTATTAAAAATTTATTTAACTTTAAACATTTTTTCACCAAAACAAACATTTATCTATTTATCAGTTAATGGGTAATCAGTTAGTCATTAATAGTCCTTAAGCATGACAATGATATCCTAGTATCATACAGCCTATCCCTCTGGGAAAATGCCTTACATGCCAGAGCCAAATGCTTAGTGTTTCCCTTGTAGCACAAACAAAGGCCTATCAGGACTATCCAGTGTGAGCACTCACACTGATGTTGCTGCCCATAGGTGACAATACATTAGGAGAAATATAGTCTAATTATTATTTAAATATTATTATTTAAATATTTATTAAATATTATATAGTCTAATTGAGGCATGTGCTGTAAAACACATCCATGTTTTACCAAAACACTGGCACTGTTGAGTAAGCTCTTTCTGTTGTCCTTTATGAGTTTCAGCATGTTTATGATGGCAATATCTCACTACTGCATTTAGATGAATGACAATTTAAAACACGTTCACTTATTATCAAAGGTAACAAATTATTACCCTTTCTTATTTACCCCTGTTTATTCTTATTCAAGAGATACACAACTATTTGATATTTTCTTCCTCATCTCCTCTCTCCGTGGTAATTCACATAGCTTCCTCAAGTTTCTGCTGAAACAGCAAAACAAACCCCAGGCAAAATATGAAAGATTATCCCCTACCATGCAAGTTACAGTGAAATGCTACACTTTTCACACTAAACAGAGCTCCGCCAGTTGTGATTGTAAGACATGTTAAGCTACCAAAACGCTTTGTATATATGGAGTGTAGTAATGTGTGTTGCAACAAGTGGGCCTGAATTTTGCTCATTGTTTCAGATTACATTCTAAGCAATAACAATGAAAACAACCCACTACCTCTCAGTTCCAAGCCAAAGGACTGCAGGATACCGCTCCGCTGCACACCTGCATGTGCTGCACAGACTCTGTAACTCATTCAGAAAGCTATTTGCCATTTCTATGAACAGACTCACTTCGTTTTCCAACACTTCATAGTGCTCAACCCAACCAATAACTCACACCGTCTCCGAAAAAGTGCCACATTTCAGCTTTTCCTCAACATGTGCATCTTATGGACTAAGACGTGATTTTTATTATATTCATGTTTCTCAGTTGGTGATTTGTTTTCTTAGTTACAAATAGTTAATAGATGGGAGGATGAATGTTTTATGGAAGCTATAAAATGCCATAAAGCGAGTGGCCCAGACAACTGGTTGTAAAAGCCTGTAGTTTCTATATGCCAAATGTTGTTCTCAGAACACCACAATTGCCAGCTCTTTTCTTTTCTACCACAATGAAAGACTCAGTCACAGGGTCTCCAGGACCAAGACCGCTCAGCTCTCACACATGCATGTACACATAACACAAACAGTCCTTGGAGGACAATATTCTATTTTGACTGCAATCGCCGCAACAAAGCAAACATCTGTTCAGCACTTATTGACAAGTTCAGCGCTCTAGCCTACATTAGCAATCAGCTGACTCATATGATCCTATGTCTGCTTTGACTGAGAATAGCAACACATCTAACACATCTTTCCATAAAACAATTCCTCTCAAATCCACCATATATTTACTAATGCATTCTGAGTTATATAGAGAATGACATATATTATAAACCTCTCAGCTCCACACATACTCACTCACCAGCCCTCATCGTTTATCTTGCAATTAATGGCCTCAGCAAGGCTCTGTCAGCTCCTAATCCTGGATGTGAGGGCGTTCTATTTTGTTTTCCCCTCGAAGTCCTCTTACTGAGCTATTGTGCAAGCCGAAATGTTTGCTCGACATCCTTTGTTATCGTCCTGCAGGGATGAAGGATGTAATTTCAGAGCTATCCAAACAGAGAACAGTTCGACTTGTGGCCAAATGAAAACGTCCCCGGCCTAGAGCCGACCCGTTATCTCTAGTGCACCACGTTTACCTGGACAGCCCTCCAAGCTGGTGTCTCCTATGAAGCCGTTTTAATATTGTTTGAATGGCCATGTTAATCTAGGAGCTGTGAAACTCGAGAGGGCAGGAGGTCAGACAATCGACCCAAGCACATGCGCGCTCTGAGAGAAATGTGACGCACATGTGAAGACACACTCAGACAACTGTTCGCTGCTACATGAAACCTGTGCATCAATTACACCTTAAAACAGAATGAGTTTTTGGTGTGTTATAAGCATCGTAAACACAATATCAGTTTTTGACTAACAACAATACTAAGTACAGCAACAAAAACTATATAAAATATAATACAATATAAAATAATCTTTGTATAGCACATTTCATACTTAAATAATCACAACTCACTGTGCTTCACAAAAGTAGTTCTACTATAAAAGGCAGACTGGAAAGAGCAATGAGATGGAAAAGCCAAAGTTACTTTTTTTTCATTGAACAGGCAAATAATTCCCGATCTTTAGAGTATAAAAACAAAAGCTGCTTCACCATGTTTCTTATGTTTTACTCTAGGCATCTAGCCAGCATCTGATGACCTTAATATTCCATTTGGAATACAGTATATTTGACACTGTGTAACAAGTGAGATGAAAGTCACACTGCTCTCACCACATGACCTACCTGTACAAACAAATGCAATGTGCATCTCTATACCTTGTTGATCCTGCTGAACCCACATCAACTACAGCAGCTTGCTGGAGAAAATCAACACGACAGTCGCGCTATGAACAACCCAAAGCAAACACAGATGAAGGCCAGTAAAAGTGGAGTGCAAAAAAGACCGTAAATAATGAAGTAAAATAAACTACACAAAAATGTACACTCAAAGCATTTGTATGACAGGAGTGCACCTTCAAGGAGGGTTGAAAATACATTATTAACTTTAGCAGAGCTGGAGCGTGTCAGTGAGGAAATGCTATTTCAAATGGGCGACTTTTATTCTGATTTTAATATGTAAGAGTCATACCATTAAGACAATGAAAATTAAATGTCAACAGCACTTTGCTTTTCCATATTAAATTTTTCAGCTATTATACACAGAAATGCAAACAAAGTTTTGCAGCTGAATTTAAATTATGTCTTATATAATGCACTTTCATATGGGAAATGCAACTGTAAATAAACTATTTTAACCTGGGGAAGTGATGAGACAGACACATGCTGAGATGAGCGAAATTTATTAAGGGCAAATCCATAATCAGGGTCAAAACGGTCCAGGGTCAGAGAGCTAACACGAAGAGATCGAGGAACAAACATGACGAAAAGGAAAATGAAAAAAAAAACACAATGGAAGCCGGAATAAACAAACACCAAACAATACCTTGCAAAGACCAAACAATACCAAACTCTTTAAACAATACAAAGATCAGCAAACTCACAGCGGAAAACACAGGGCTTAAATGTAGGGAAACAACAATGGTTAACAATACACCGGTGGACAACACAGGGGAGAAAGGTACCTCAAATGGAACATTGTTAGAATAACCTTAGCTGGCCTGGCTGACTAAATTCACAAGGAACAAACTTTGCATACCTGATGTTCATTTTGCTAGATCACTACAAGCTATCCTGACCTTAAGCTGATTATCAGCTCATATTAATTTATCAGATTTATAATGGCATATCATTATGTCAGTTAGTGTGTTAGCATGATTGCAACAACAATATAAATGAATGTTGGTAACAGTAACTTAATGATGTGCGATTTGTGAACGAATCATTTTTAACCAGTTCAAAAGTCAAGCTATCAGAGTTTTCTTAGCACATTTAAGTCCATGTTATATGCTAAGTTATTCTAACACAATTTGAATAATAACCTAAGCTTCCCCTAGCTTAACAAAATGAATCAGATGAATTAGATGTTTGATTCATTGAAATGAACAGCTCAAACAAATCCCTTCAGTAAAATGAATCAGCCATCAGTATTACTTGCTGGGTTGAGCTTGCGCTGATCCACCAAGTTTTCTTAAATTCAAAAGCTCAGGAATCCAAGTATGGTTCATGGCTTAAAACGCCTCTCAGTTCTTCTCAGTTAGCCAGATAACTTAAGCCAAAGCATGCAAAAGGAGAAGAAGGTCATATTTTTACTGTGGGGTCCTCACGTTTGGCTTATGTTATGCAGTTCAATTGAGAAATCTTTCTTTGTGAACTGCCCTCATTTAACTGAAATTGCCAAAAATAACTAACTGAAAGTCCTGTAATTCATTGTGACATCACTGCAATGGCTTCTGAATATGGAGACATAGGTACTGTCTCAGTCATGAAGCTTCTACACTGAAAAGGCCTTAATCACAGTTTTAAATCTTTCTGCTCAAAGGCTGCATTTGCCTATATAATGTAATGACAAACAACAAAACTGCCTGTACACTCACTGGCCACTTTATTAGGTACACCTTGGTACACCTTTATTAGGTACACCTTGCCTCGTAAAAAGTTGGACCCCCTTTTGCCTTCAGAACTGCCTTAATTCTTCATGACATACTTTCAACAAGATGTTGGAAACATTCCTCAGAGATTTTGATTGGTTATTTGAGTTACTGTTGCCTTTCTATCACCTCGAACCAGCCTGCCCATTCTCCTCTGAGCTCTCACATCAACAAGGCCTTTTCGTCCACACAACTGCTGCTTACTGGATAGTTTCTCTTTTTCGGACCATTCTCTGTAAACCCTAGAGATGGTTGTGTGTGAAAATTTCAGAAGTTTCTGAAATACTCAGACCAGCCTGTCCGGCACCAACAACCATTACACATTCAAAGTCACTCAAATCACCTTTCTTCCCCATTCTGATGCTCGGTTTGCACTTCAGCAAATTGTCTTGACCACCTCTACATGCCTAATTGCATTCAGTTACAGCCATGTGATTGGCTGACTAGCTAGTCTATTTGTGTTAACAAGCAACTGAACAAGCACCTAATAAAGTGGCCGGTGAGTGTATATTCATTAAAACACAGGGCTAGTTTCCTAAACCCAGAATAAGCCTAAGCCTTAAAGGATTTTTTTAATGGTGAAACATCAATGACCATTTCAAGTGTACCTAATAAAGTGGCCAGTGAGAGTAGATAAGCACTTGTATCATTTCGTCATATTTTATACAAAAGTACTTCTTGTATTCTATGTATATGATTCACGAAAAACGTCCAGCCTACTTTATGTTAGGTATTACTGGACAATTCAGCTAGGCCTGAAGTACTGTGAAATAGGCACAGCAGAGCACATTTTGCCTTGCAATAGGTGCAGAGTACAGAGAATTGACCTGCAATGTTCTTAAAAGTGCATTCTGGGTAGAGGAGCATGGGGAACCACCTAACATGGGGCTCAATTTAACAGAGACTTTTTACGTTGTTAAAGAAGGTCAGGCAGCGCGTGCTTTGAGCCACATCACCACATTTTCTAGCCACAGCCTCCCATGAAAATTCAAAGCAATTCACCAGTGCTTTGAAGTGATCTGTGCCAAAGACTGTTTTCTTGGCATGTAAGTATTGTTTTTCATCTTTGTATGTTTTTTTTGGCTACTGAGCTGTTTGTGTAAAAACCACCTTTATATTATCTTAATTATCATCTGGCTACTGACAACATGGCACCATTTTGCAGCACGTGACAAGCTCACAGCAGGTGCTAGCTGGATTTAAGGACAGCCTCTGTACTGCAGGGTTAGTTGTTACACCGTTAGTAAAGACAAATAAAGTAAGGTAAATAAAGTAGCTTGTATTTTTGTTCAAAACCTTTACATAGACTTTAAGATGAAAAAGAGAAAACAACTGAAAACACAAACATTTCCAACTATATTAGTATCTTTTATTATATATTAGTATATTAATAAAACTAACATTAACAGTTGGTAAAGCTGTAGAAACAATGTTCCATATTTTACTGATGTGTTTTTCTTTGCTGTCCTTCACTGGACAAAAAATAAAATGATCTTTGGTTGGCACACTGTCTCATGTCATATATAATTTGGTGTGTGTGTGTGTGTGTGTGTGTGTGTGTGTGTGTGTGTGTGTGTGTGTGTCTACCTATCAATTGAGGTGCCTGTCTGTCTTATAGATAATCTTATAGCTACATAATATATCATGCAGTAATATGCAGTAACATAACATGTTAGTTTCTTACAACATAGAATTACATTGAATTAACCTTTTTTGCAGTAATTAATCAGACTTTTCTTGCAAGTGTTGCAGACCTCTCTGTCTGTTACCATTAACCCACCCATTGCAACACTCTGCTCCCCGTCCCCCGGTGGAATTGTATATGAACGAAGCTAGAAACAAGTTCAAGGGTTCATCTGTAGCAGAGATGTGTATATTGCTTGTATAAAAATGAGTATTCCAACTTAAATATTTCTAAAATTGTTCAACAAAAGCCAAGCCATGTTAGATTGTGCCCTGCTCTCCCCTCTTGTTCCACGCAAGTTCATTCTTGTAGGTTAAAGTAAATAATAGTTTCTTTCCACTAATGCAAGTCTGTTCTTTCTGTTCTTAGTACTGAGAACCACCCAAACTGTCCCTAACTGACTGCCTATTGTTGAAATGTGCAGGCGTGAGAAAGTACCAATGGCTGTCATGCAGTGTATGAAGGCTGTTGTTGAGGCTGCAATAATTTAAAGAACAAAGTGTTGTAATACTTCAACTATTAGTGGGCAGTATTGGTAAAAAAATAAAGATTATTGAGAGTTTCAGTATATATCACAGAATATCTATCTATCTATCTATCTATACAAATATGTTGGAACAAAACCTCTCCAAAATGACAACTTTACAGGAAAAGGAAAAAAACGTCTTTACTTTCAATGTAAATAAATGGAACCAGAAATAAATCTAAAATACTTTTATTGAGCAAAGTAGTAAAAACAGAAATAAACAATATATAGATAGATGTCCAGATAAGGTAGAGTGCATGTAATGTGGGGAAAAACGGCCGCTCAGTAGAGTCGAAAAGCCGGCTATCTACGTAGGCTTATGGCTAAAAGCTAAGGCCCAGAGACACGCTTTTCCTTCCCATCCTGACGTGTTTCTTCAACAACAAACTGGATAAAATGTGGTGCTGATAAACACAACAGACCGCGCTCCACAGACTTCATTGCTTTACTGTCGCACGTGAATTTTGTTAAGATAAGCGCCAAGTTACAAAAATTCGGAGGAACCGCGACTGCGTCATTTTTTGCGCCAAATGCGTCAAGTACCCTACAGAGGATGGACAGGCAAGCGAGCAGGCGGGCAGTGACACGACAGCACGTTCATATAAGTTACTTTAAGTTAATGTTAGTGTGGTTTCTAGCACACTGAGGGTAATAATAGTCCATTTTAAGACTGACTTTCGTCGGTTTTCATTTTGTGTCTATGAAAAGAAGATGGAAATTTCCTTTCCTTACCGTGGGTCGATTGTACAGTTCCCTAGGTGACTTTTCTGCGTAGGTTACAGGTTTGCAAAATGGAGGGCAGTAGCTCCAGTTGCTGCTTTTTAATATTTGCCTTGGATACAAACATTCAAGTGAAGAACAACGCTTTTGTCCACGACAGTCCTTTCTCGGACATCACGAAACTTGACAAGGAACATAAGCAGTCCCGTTACAAAATGAACCCAACCAGCAACCCTATTTATATATTTAGGCACACGCTCTGTCTGATGCTATAGCACCGTTAGAGGGCAGCAGAGAGTAACGTTTGTTTATTTGAGCTTGGGCTGTTTCTGTCTTAGACTGACTAGCTTATCAGCCAGTTGGGTCACTTCAGGCTTGCACTAAATATATATAGTTATTTACATGGCTAATTGTCGTCAGCTAAAATTTTATGATGCTCTCTGCTGCTCGGTGTTTCAACACGTGACAGGCCTACCGCTGCCTGTTTTCATCAGCAATTTGTGATGATAGTTTTTCAAAATGAATAATGCTTCCCTATTGGTGCCAACAATAAAATGTGACTAAACTGTCAATCTGACTCTTTCAGAAACATTTGCAAAATATATTGCAAAGAATTGTGTTGTTTTGTTTTGCCAGTGTGTTGGCTTCTCATTTTCATAATGGCTATGATATTTGTTCATGTAGCATGTCCACCAGAAGCAAATGTATGTGAAAATGACCTACTATTTACTAGAACAAAATTATTAAATTGCTTTTAGAAACTGAACTTCACTGCAAAGGTAACATGACAATATTCTCAGGAGTTGTGCTGCTATTTCCAGCTGATAAAGAATAGAAGGCATGAAATCTTATAATTGACATGGGTCTATTTGACTGCTCTGCTAGAATGTTTTCAAGCATAGATTTTGAATATGCATTCCTAGTTCACACATGATGTCACATACTTTTATATTGCATTAAATCCTGTCTTTTTTTTTGCTCCCAGTGCTTGTGTTCTTTACCAAGCATACCATCCACAAAACAGCCCTTTTTCTGTTCACTGTTTCTGTGATATTGTGAAAACCACACATTTCCAAATGTTTGTTTATTCAGCCTACAGATGTTTAGCTCCACACATTCATGCTGTCATAAGGAATGTTGTTTCTCATACTGCTGTTTGAATGCGTCATAGTAAGGGAGCCAATCAGAATGGGGAATTTAAACATATCAGTCTTAAAGGCTGAGCAGCAAAAACCTGTTTAAGGGACACCAAAATGTTAGAAAATCATTGCGTAAAAATGAATTATGACCTTGGTTTTGGTACATAACAACACACAAATGTTAAAAGTGGACGTCAGGGTGAAATAGAAAATACAAGGCTAATGGAGGCCCTTTAAATTGTAGCTGCTCAACATTTTATCCAGCAGTTGGTGCTAATGTGAAGTGGCTCAGTGACCTCACTTTTTTAAACAGCTTTGTTGAAGGCAGGACTTGGCCAGGTGCCCACCAGTGAGCATGTAGATCCTCAGTGTTTTAAATGAATGGTAGAATTTCAGGGACACTTTTTGATGAATAACAATTTGCCATCTAATTTGTAGCCTTGAGAAGCTGTAAGAATCGAGGTGTGTTTTTGTGTTGTTTTTGTTAATAAAGCTTAAGCAGGCAACTTTTATTTCTCTTATTATTTGTATGTATTAGGATTTTTTTTCAGGGGGAGGGATTTGTATTTTTTTCTTTCTGGCAAACAGACTCAATGATTTTTCACAATTATCATGAACAGGAAAGGCTGTAGGGAAACTTTTTTTTGTCAGTTAGACTCTTGGTTAGAGCACACAGATAATATTACAGTGCCATGCATCTACCAGATGGCCTATCCAGTGTAGGCCTATTCTAAATGTGCGTTCATTATTGATGCAGATCACCTGGTGTCAAGACACCCGTTCAAAGAGTCTCTTGCCTGCCTTCGTAGAAAGTTATTTTATGTGCCAAAGAGAGCTTTGTTACTTTTCAACATCAATTACTGTAATGAGGTCCCATTCAAGGTAACCCATCATATAGCTTTGTAAACATCTATTATGCAGTATGACAATTTATACAAAGGTTCCTCATACAATATTTATAGAGTGTGGTTAAAAACATACTTCAACACAAAGGCAGTGAGAGGAGTCAAACAGCTGGTATGAAGGATAGGTGCAAAACATAGCATATTGCTCACAACACCAACCAGGCATCGAGCATAGCTAATGTCTGCCTAAACACACATTCAGTCACTCATTCACTCACCCTCACTCTCGCTCTCTCGTTCTCTCCCTCCCTCCACCCGCTGCTTTGTTATTGATTGCCCTGTAACTAGGCTATTCATGTCCTTTTTGTAGGGGACAGAGTGATTACTCTCTTATAAAATATTATCAGATTGTTTTTCCATGGATATTGTTTACAAACAGTAGGCCTGATCATTTGAATTTCTGGTTCACCAAAACTATGGAACGCCAGGTTTGTGGACATGTGAATAAGCCTACACTTGAAATGGTCATTGATGGTTCACCATTAAAAAATCCTTTAAGGCTTAGGCTTATTCTGGGTTTAGGAAACCAGCCTTGTGCTTTAATGCATATAGTTATTTTAAACAAGTGGTATGTGAGGCCACATTAGCAGCAGAAATCTAATTAAAATGACTTCACTTGAGTGTTACAATAGACATACAGTCACATGCAAAAGTTTGGGGGCCTCTGGTTAAATTACATTGTACGTTAAGTGAAAATAACATATAAAACGTGGCCTGCACATTTCTTTTATTTTCCCAGTATGTTAAACTAAAGCAAATAAATAGAAAATGTGTACTATAATTTGATGAAAATGCCATACTTTGTTCCCCACAGAGGAAGGGTTATTTTATTTCACTAATTTTTTTCAATGCAGTGAAAGTACATCACAGAACAGAAAGTAAATGCCGGACCGTTGTGATATAGCATTATAGTGCCAGAGCATTTTTCTTTTCTTTTGCCAAATAAACATGTGTGAGCAGTTTTATATATTTATTTTTAACATTTTTTTTGGTAACACTTTATTTGGAGGGGTCCTTTGTAGAGGATTAATAAACTTATGTGTAACACTTCAATAACATATCAGTGAAGTAGTAGTAGTAGTGCAACATTTACATACATTGAAGTAAATATCTTGCAGGTGTACTGTTGATACATTACCTATATTAATTAAGTAGCTGTATTGTTAATATGTTCCATAACCTGAACTTCAACCCAAAACCTAATCCCAACCCTATTTTTGAAATGTTACTGAGAGTCTGTTGAGTGTTTGTTTCATCTAAATATTACTACTCCAAATAAAGTGTCATAATTTTTTGTTGTTGTTCTTTTGCACCAGCCCTGGCCCAAGAACAACTTTCTTGGACTGGCTATTTGTTGTATGTGCATGAATATGACAAGGAAAAAAAAAAAAAAAACAACAACAATTGGGTTATGTTTTATGGATTCTTCATATACTGTTTCCACAATGTCTTGACATAAGGCTGTAGCCCATTGCAGATACATAGCAGCCTACAACAGCCATAGAGTCATCATCCTACCTATTCAAAAGCTGCCATAAAATAACAAGGCTTTGCATAAACTCAACCAGCACTGCCACGCCCTTCCCTATAAAACATGTCTCTTCTCATGACAAGCCCAGTTTATACCCCAACAAAGCCTAGGTAACTGATTTCAGGTCAGACTGCTGAGATGTAAGCTGCACAGTGAACACCAGCAAATTTAAGAACCTAAACCATCAACCATCCTAAGCTAAAGCACACTGAAGAATGTTTATGGACCATTTATATCTTGTACTTGTATTCTAAACAAATCCCCTCATTCATCAGATGTTTTATTAGAGTATAAAAACAATATTGTTTCATGAAATTTGTATATCGTTATAGTCTAATTCACTGGCTACCCCCACACCAATCATCCTTGATGCTAGATTGCTTTGTTTCTCTCTTTACTTCGCTGAGTGATGAAGACCATTTTGACTGATATGCCTTTATTTGACTGCATTTCATCATGGCTTTGCATTTGACTAATGACTTGGACATGATGATAAGCAGCCCATGGGACACACTGGCCCATGATGTCTTTCTCAAAGATGGCGTCTCCACTTCAGCACCATTGTTCTTTGCCGCTGTTCCATTATACCATATCATAAAGTGTGCCATTAGGATCTATGGGCTTAATAGGCTGGTTGTAAAGAGAATCTAAATAAGACATCTCCTTCTGTGGTCCTCCAGCTCTTCCTCCACAACTGTCCTTGATTGGTGAAATGATTAAATATAGACTTGAATTCGCGTTTCGGCCTCAGCTTATCCAATTAATTGCATGTGTAGGCATGAGAGTGGTTAATGATGTTATCTTACCTAATTAACCTGCATAAAGCTCCGACCGGCGGACAGTCCTGCTCATCCCTCATCGAAGTGTTCATTACTATCATTAACGTAAAAAGGGGCTAAACCCGCCCGCTGATGTCGGGCTGCTCAGGCACCATTAATTTCGATTGAGCCCCATTTTGGCTGCGCTCTGCAGTCATTTGTTAAGGCTGAAATTATACAGTCTGCGGCTGACGCTAAGTACTGATTGGATGAAATGGCTACCAAGAAGGGTTGTTTATTTAAGTTGGTGTGAAACGAGTTTGTTTAGTGACTATTAATGTAATAATGGACACCTTTGCATCATAAATAGTGTTTATGTTCCAGTCAGGCTTGGTGAATTCTGTCTTTAGGTGAATTACACCTAAGCTGAACAGGACTGACTTAAAGGGGAAATCCAGTTTTTTTTTTTTTTTTTTTTTTTTAATTTCTGCAGAATTTGATTATGGAGATGTCAACAATGTTATTCAGACTACTTTGATCTGAAACAGAGTGTTATAGAGAAAACCTACCAAGTGAGATTTTTTATAGTGTTGTTGATAGGAACCAGGGGTCACAATATCTACAACACCAACAAAGCCATGTTGTTTGCTATTTTATGAGTACTGTTTTGTTTACAACACCCCACATATACCTCTCCACCATAAATGGATTTGAAAAAAAAATGTTTTCAGCCAAAAACATTGTGAAAAATGTATCAAGCAGCATATTCAAAGCCATTTTATGTAGTAGCTTGTAGAGGCTCTGGTTTCTATCACTACCCATGTGAACTCGGCCAATTTTTCAGTATTCACATTTTTCATCAAACCATTCTGTAAGATTTTGTTTACATCTCACAAGTATAATAATGCAGAAATTTTGAAAAATTGGTGAAACTCCCCTTTTACCTACTGGTGCTATTGAGGCGTGCTGAAAAATACAGTGAATTGACTTTATCAAAAATGTCTGCATTAATAAAATTTATTACAACACTATTATTATTATTATTATTGTTATTTGTTGTTATTATGAAGTAAATAAAGCGACACTAAAATTATGTTCATAAACCATATTGTATTGTATATTGTATTCATGTGGAAATGTAATACTAATTTGAATCAAGGCAATTTAATGCATCACCATTTCAATGCTTTTCTTATAGATGGGCAACAAGTAACTTGCAATTTATGCATTAAGGTAAACATTTCTGTTAATGGTTCAGCAAGCTATTACAGTATTCTCTCTCTCTCTCTCCCTCTCTCTTTCTCGCTCGCTCGTCTCTATGCCAGCTTTTCCAGTTTGTGAAGCAGCTTCAAAGCATTAATGCTTCAGAATGCTGGCGGATCAATAGCGTTCATTGGGCAATGTGTCATTTGTTAATCAGGTATTGATGAGAGTATCGACAGGAGGCTAATTAATCGCGAGCCGAGCGCCAGCTTTCATATGTTTCCTTAATTATGTTCTTCATCTTTGTCTACTCACTCTGGCTCTCTCCCAGTCAGTGCCAGTCTACGAGTAAAACTCGCATTCCTCTGATTTCCTGCTCTTATTAGCTACAAACTATGGAGCATTCCAGCAGAACCTAGCTGCCCTGCTGTACCAGTTAGAACCCTCGTTTAATAACTATTTCTAAAGTTCACAAGTGGTTTATTTACATTTACAATTGGAACAGTTTTGCTCAGTGTTGCCTTTGGACATGGAAACACTAGCTGCTTGATTTAATGATGGTGGAGGACCGCAGCAGTTATACATTTGCTGTTTGCTATTACCACAATTAATCACAGCATAATGAGGTTGCCAGACATTTCCGACGCTTCCGAAAATTTCCGTTTAATTCCGTTTGATTTTGAAGCTGCAGCGTTTTGCGAGTGCAGTGAATCCGGCTGATCCAGCACTTGGAAGCGTTTAAACATTTTCCTTTGACATGACAACGCCTACTGTAATCAGCCGTTCGCGAGCTGCGCCTGAGCCAGACGCTAACTGCTAATGCATTCGAAACGCATGTGGCTCAATTAGACGAAACCCAAACGCCGGCTGTGCCTCTTGGTCGGGGTTTTCTCATTTAAGTGGCAGCACATGAGAGTGTATCATCTGAACAATTAAAACAAAGCTGCGTGGGGTCTGAGCGCAATTCACTCATTAGCGAGTTTTGCAGGCTGCCACAGAGCTGTGGCGTTGTCGACTCTAGCCTGCTAGCGCTGTCTCTCGGCAGCGAGAAGCCTCGGAGCCGCAGGGCCGTGGGGCCACTGGGCCGTACCCGCCCTGCTCCCAGGGTGCAGAAGCGTGCAGACAGCCGGCCTGTTTGAAGTGGGAGTAGAGGCCACGGGCCAAGTGGGCTTAGCCGAGCTGCGGTCTAATCGATAGCACTACGCATTAGCTGCACCACTCACTAGCTCTGCGCTCCTGAAGGTCAGTCGTGCCATGGGCAACACCGGGGGAGGGGCACAGGCACACTGCTCCCCAAACTGCAACCCAGCAACAAACCAAAAGCACAAAACACCCTTAACTTTAGCCTGCTGGTGTGATTATTGTTTATAGATAGAGTGTGGAATTAAAGCATGGCCCAGGGGCACAATGATTTTTTTTTTTTAACAGCTGAAAACTCATATCATTATCAGCGGGCTTCTAATTGCCAGAAGTAACACCAGCGTTAGCTGATTAATTTTTTTTATACTCTCCTCACTCCTATAGAATGCTCTGAATATTCAGCATATGGGGTGACATTTCATCAGTGTACAGCTGTTCAATTAGGCCATCATTTTATTTATTTTTTTAATTACTTTGTTAACAAAAGTGTGCATAATTGATTTTTTTTTTCACTCCTGTCTCCATTTTAATACATTCAAGGTCACTCAGAACACAACGCCTTTCAGAGGTCCTGTGTGAAACATTTTCTATAAAAGTATGCACGGATAATAAACGTCATCTTTTAAGGCTGGAAAGCAGGTCTGCAGGGATAGGAGCCTTGGTGTGGATGAGTAGTAGCTGTTGTTGTTACAGGGCAGCAGAGAAACGCTGTAGGAGGCGACGGCTGATGCCGAACTCTAGTGATTGATTAAGCAAATGTTTATTTGGCCTGCACCCAGCTCCCTCCGCCATCAAAATGTCAAAATATTTTGTCATATATTTAAGTCTGTAAGAAAGATGGAACTATAAATAACACAGCTCTTGGTGAAGGAAAAAAGTATATAAACGTGAAGGCTAATTTATTATTCATGTCTAGATTACTCAACTTTGAAAGCTACAGCGCTGCACAGGAGTTGACTGTTATTAAACCTCATATTTTTATGAACTGTGAGAATGTCAGTCCCGCCTCATGATGCGGACGCGACTGTAAGGGCGTTCTCAAATTGATTGTAGCACATTTGCTGTGGCAGGATGGATATCTTAATTGAAGTGCAGCAACAAATTTTCAAATATTAACAATATTAAAACATGAGTCAGGTCAAATATGATGCTGTTGAATACACACATATTTGTGCTCAGCTATTCAATGTTGACACAAACTATTTGAATACTGATATTTTTTATGTAATGAAATAGGGGGGGGGGGGGGGAGCCAAAAGCATATTCTTGACTGAAAAGTGCATAAAAGCCTCAAGAGCTAAATATAACATTTTTCAGTATGTGGTTTATTAAAATTTCCACTCTTTTTCAGAATAGCTTTCAGATTATGAAGAAGAAATTTGCTGGAATATTTTTCCTTGATTTTTTCTAAACACCTCCAAAGTTCAGTCTTAGGAGTTGGTTTCATTTTCTGCTTCTCACAATCCAAGTAGCTGTAACACATGGTTTCAGACCCATTGAGTTGCCTTCTCACAGTGGAAAGACACTGTGGATTTTTTTTAGATCCAAAGCTAAATTTTCTCCTTACTCTCAAAGATGTTTGTCTGGCCTTGACAGTTTTGGTGGTCTACCTGGTCTTGCATGGTTGTTAGGAGTCCCATTTCAGAACATCTTTAAGTGGTTTTTGAACTTCAATTTTTTCCAGTTATTTTGCTCTTTCTTTACCTGTCGCTAAGCAAGCGTATTATTTTGCATTACATCCCCTCAGAAATATCTCCTGAAAAATAAATAACTGGCCCTTTAAGGGGTCATGTGCTACATATAATTTTATATACATATATACATATAAACAATCCCTCTTCTGATTCCCTGCCCTGCTTGTGCCACAATTAGAAAGCAGTCTGGGCTGCTAAGTGGGTTTTTCATGATTTAAAAAAAAAAATTAATTTAAAATGGGCTCTTTTGCAGCTTAGGGTCTGTTTATGGATGGTATGGACTGGGGAGTGAATGGTTGCTTTTGAAACTTCAACAGTTTTTTCCAGACTACATCTTTAATTCCACAAAGGTAAGGAACATTTGATTATCCACGATATAGGAACTTAAATGGCTGTTGTGACTAGAATTTTTTTAAAAAGCGGTCTCTGAGTTTTACACAGTACTTATTGGGCTAGTTCACCTCTTACAATACCTTAAAGAATCTTTCAAAAGATTCTGTGATGAGCCAGTTTTATAAATGAAACGTGCAAGTGTGAGAAAGTTCTGAGTCTCTAGAATCAGACGTCCCAGGCCAAGAACTGTTCAGGATCATTTTTTTTTTTTAAGAGTGCAGAACTGTTTGGTGAAGTGTCTTTTTGGAAACATTTACTCTTCAGACACTGAGACAGAGCAGGGTAACAGGAAACCAAAGTGTCCATCTGGCCTGGCGTGTTTAACAACGTGCAGTTCAAGACTGTTAGAACGTTTCCTACTTACTTTGACTGTATTGAGCCTGTTTTCCGTGCTAACTTGGGAAAGGATTGTCTCTTTGAGGCAAGGACACAGGAAGCTGAACTGTGCACAGAAGTGGAATGATTGCTGAAAGGCCACGGCAAATAATTGTTAAAAATGAGCCCAGGGTCATCATTAGGGCATGATCCCAGGCAAATTGGGACCATGGGGAGCGTTTAGGGAGCGGATAGTTCACCGCTGTGCTCCTGTTGGCATGCTACGGCGTCGCTTCTTGACAAGGATTTATTATCGTGTCTGTTGACAGGCCACGAATCTCCGTCTGATTAGCATAGCTGTAAGCTGCTGCAAGCCACTGCAGGAGGAGACAATGCAGGAGGCTGTGCGGGAGTTTTTTCTTTTTTTTTCTGAAAATATGCTTCCCTTCTTTCTCTGTATCTGTAATTTGGTGAAGAACTGATGTCATCACTACATGTCACACTGCCTGTGGGGTCAAGTGTCTTTGCCTGGAATGTGTCAGAGTAGGAGTGAGTGAAATAAACACTAGGGCAAAATAATGAGGAGCAGGCAATGCGTTGGACCTCTATGCTTTACCAGGGACTGACTAACACTGTGCATTGGACCTTGGTGCACTAACGGCGACTGACTAACACAAGGCTTAGTTTTGAGTTTCTCAAAAGCCCAACGCTGCTGTTCACATCGCTACAGGCAGCAGCAAACACACCATGATGCATTCCTACTGCAAAACCATGTTTATTCAGTCATCTCAGCTTGTGGAAGCTTGTTTATGTGAAACACTGAAGGTGTTCAGGTTTTGTTTTCTGGGCTTTATTTTGGAATTGGCCTCACCACCCACCCAGACCTCACCATCATTAAATGTATTTCAGATTACTTGGATCACAAGAAGCACAAGGCGCTACCAACTTCTTAGACTGAACTTTGGAAGTATAAAAATATCCCTGTAGATTTCTTTGGAAAAACTGAAAGCAAGTCTCCCAAAAAGAATGGAAGCTGTAATAAGGACAAAGAGTGGACATACTGACAATTGAAAATGATATTATATTTATTTGCTTCTGCTCCCACTTTTGTACAGTAATGTATATAAACTATTTCCAATTGTAATCAAAGTTGATTTGAATAAACATAACGTTTAATGTCTCTGAGGCAGTAAAATGTGTCAGAATCTATAGTGTTTCCTTCTTCTCCGTTTGTGCCTACAAAAAGTGCAGTTTTCTTGTTGGAAACGTCATGAGAAAGTAGTAGATGAGAGACAAACCTCAAGAGCGATTGCTTATTAAGGGAGGCACTCTTTACCAGGCAAACAGAGGGGCCAAGGGTGTGTGTTTGTGTGTGTGTGTGGGTGGGACAGGGAAGCAGTGTATGTAACTGAGGCTTTGATCAGCTGAGCGCTGAAGCAGGCCAGGCTGAGTGGACAGGCCGGTAGAGGAGACACAGGCATAAGCACTGTTAACCAGTAGCGCTCTCCTTCGGCCTGTATTAACTCCACTCTGCTTTTGAACTTTTAATCATCACTCTTTTAGAGTTAATGATTCAGCACAGGGTGCACCAAGGTCAGTCAAACTGTGCATGGACTTGGAGAGGAAGAAAAAATCTTTAGTATAGTAGTGTGAGTATAGCAACCTGACTCACTCCTCCATCTATCAATTAATCATATTTGTCCTATATGCAAATCGGAGCTGAAAGAAAGGTTTTTTTTTCATTTAAAAAGCAGTGCATTTGGTTATAGCTATGTAAGTAGACAAAATCAGCTTCATCAGAATGTAATTATTACTTTCAATATTTCAGTAACATTATTTTCGTCACATGAAGGCAGTGAAAGTGCAAAACTCATGCTCTCCATAGAGTGAACTCAGTTCCATCACTGAGGTCCAGAGAAAGCAACAGTGGCTACATGTTCCAACCAGGCAGTGGTTAATGGCTCCAACTACTCTCTTACTCTTGTTCTCATTCAGTTTGTGGATTTTTGTTACAGTGGAGGCTCTTGAGGGTAACTGTATCTTTCCACTGCCTATTAGGGATGCACAATGTTATTTATATTGAAACTTTGGCTAATAGAAAGAACTGGAAATGTGCTGTTCTGTTTCATGTTTTAAATTAGCTCATACATGGTGAGCTTCAGGTTAAAAATATCAGCCAAAAAATGGACTACTAGCTAATTTTGCTGTAAAGAACTTGGAATCTGAATCAACTATGAAAGTCATGATTGGTGCATCCCTACTGCCTATCTATCTATGAATCTGTCTGTCTGTTTGTATGTATGTATATATGTGTGTGTGTGTGTATCTGTCTATCTATGAACAGTATTGTGCAAAATTAAAACAACATAACACAACATAAACGTAAAACCAGCAGTGAATATTTGGTCAGGCAAGTGAAGGAGACCAGTCTTACATACAAATCAAATATAAAACTGGGTAAACAAAGCAAGCCTATACATAGTCATCATATTGACACCTCATGCTATATATGTAAATATTAAAACACAAAACAAATATTATTTCTAACTATTTACATATTCAATATAGATCTACAAGGCGCAATAAATGTTTTAGCAAAATACCCCAATAATGGTGTATTTGATGGCAGTTAAGAAAAAAAGGACTGTTAATCACTGATGTGGCATATATTAACAACTGATCATAGTACTGTAAGAAGTGTTGAAACCGATTCCAGAGCAGGTAATTGTTTGTTTATTTATGTTGTTGACCAACTGCGACTAAAGAAAACAGCAGTGTATCTTGGGTTTAATTAGACATTTAAGTTGTAACTGACAGCTATATAATAACTGATACTGAACAGCTCTTTTACAACTCACAGTTTCAAAAAGTGGAAACCCACTGAATTTGCATTAGTGCAGAAAACCAATTATGCAGAAAAGTGTATAAAATTATTCAAATATTTGGCTGATACTTTAAAACTTTATATGTGTAAAATATTTTGACACATCCATCATAAGAATCCATCATACGAAACCAGCGATTAAACATTAATCTATCTATCTATCTATCTATCTATCTATCTATCTATCTATCTATCTATCTATCTATCTATCTATCTATCTATCTATCTATCTATCTATCTATCTACCTTCTATCTGTCTGTCTGTCTGTATATCTGTGTTGGAATAGTGAGACATTTCATTTCACACCCTGGCTCTGCTCTGTTTGATGTATACACTAGAGGATTTGGCTTTGCTTTGCTCATCTCATTTTCTAAGGCCGCTGTGTTTACTTTCTGTGAGTTATGGCAGGCCATGTATTTGATGGTGGAGGAGAGCTCTATAACATGGATGAGAGGAGTGTTGACACACTTAACGCTCTCTGACTATGTGCAGTAGATTAACTTGTTCTTATGGCACAAGCTTTTCTCAAACACTGCAGGCACGGCCCTGCAAAAGACATGCGCCTGCTCACTTCATTCACAGTGACCATACTGCACACGGGATTTAAAGATTTCAGTTCTTTTCCTTATACCTCTCACACTTTTCTTAGTCTCATCTAGTGGGATATGTCTTCGTGATGCCTGTAAAATCAAGGTGTTTTGAATTTAGACTTTTTTTTGTTTTATGTGATGAGGAAATAGATTGTCTGTTATTTCAGTCCAAATGTTTGATGACACCTGCTTATCCAATATTCCACTATAATCCTTATTATTGATAGGGATTTTGTCCCCTTTTCCTGTAGTAACAACCTCTATTATTCTGGAAAGGATTTACACTAGATGTTAGAACATTTGCTGCGAGGAATTGATTGCATTCAGCCATAAGACCATGGGTGCGGTAAGGTACTGATGTTGGATTATTAGTTGTGGACCACAAATGCCACTCCAACTCATCCCAGAGGTGATCCATCACTCCAAAGAGTACAGTTCCACTGCTCCACAGCCCAATGTGTGGCTACTCCAGAGCATCAGTCAGCAGTACTTTACTGTGGAGCTCATACATGCTGTGTGTGTGTGTGTGTGTGCGCAATTGAATGCATGGGTCAGTAGTGGGTGCACCTTAAAGTTCACTAATTAGAAGCCTTTGGACATGCAGTGCCTTTAAATCAATCACACAAAACTTTGGCATGGCAAGGTAACATGTACAGCGTCATTTAGAGCCTTGAAGTGGAAGCTTTAGCATTGAGTAGAAAACTGTCACTAAGCCTATTGCAGTAGCCTGAAAGCTGATAGTGCTAAAAAAAACAGTGCATCTGTAAGCTAGCCACAAAAGAGAAGTTTTTCTTTGTACACATAAAAAATTGTTACTGATATAGGGTTATAAACAGCAGTTTAGGCTCATACAAACACAAAAATGCTACAATTGTATGCAAAAGTTTGAGCTCCCCCTATCAAATTGCATGTTTTGTTGAGAAAATAAACGTGAATATATGGGCACAATTTCTATTTATTTGCCATGTCTAACCATAATTTTTGAACATGCCCTTTTTCCCAATATGCCAAATTCAGCAAATATATAGTACTTGTGCATTGCAATATGCAGAAGTGGGTAAATGGTAAGTACTTTTTTTCACTAAGAAAATGAACACAGCATATAATTAGTGCCCAAGCTTTTGCATACTACTGTGTGTTCAACAATCATGCCTGCCAAATCCTCCATGGCAGACCACTAGAAAAACATTCAGAGAGCAACATCAGATAAAACCAAACAATTATGGGATTTTAAAGACAATATCAGTTAATGCTAACAGGTGAATCATATAATCACATACATACAAGGATCAGACTGACTCTGCTGAATGGCACAGTGAAATTGTACCGGCTCCAGATGTCACTGTGGAGCTCTTGATGGCTGCATTTATCCAGACTAGGCCAGGCCCAACGAGGTTGCTCCTACATTTAGAATGATTTCGCACTGTATTTATAGCTCCTTCCTATAGCTTGCTTCATTCTTAAAACTCTAGTTAAGCCACAGGCAAGACAAGACAGCGTTCTGGGAGCTGACTGTGGACACCATAATTACACTTCTGATTGCTGTTTCTTGGGACTTGATAGAGAGGGTGTGTGTGTGTGTGTGTGTGTGTGTGTGTGTGTGTGTGTGTGTGTGTGTGTGTGTGTGTGTGTGCTCTTGCATGCATGAATGCGTGTGTAGGCTCTGGCATGCTTGCACAGATGGATAACTGGAAAGGTGCTTGTGTGTGTGTTTGCAGTGTAGACTGTGCTCATAGTATTGAAATGACAGTGTACCAGAACTAAGTTTTCAATGATGTACACATTAACTGAGGGAAGCTTTAGTCTACTTATGTATTTTTCTCCATTTTTAACTGAAGGCTGAACTCATTTGCTTTAGCACAGCCTTTTTTGTTGTTGTTCTTTAGGATAAAGTTGGCTTGCTTCTTTATTATCCCTGTCTGATGTGCATAATAAATTGTACGGCAGTGACCTGAGATCTAACTTACTTTAAAAAAAAACACAGTAGAGAACTGACAGTTGTTAAACAGGTTTAGATGCAGTTTTATGCAAACATTTGTTCACTCTATGTTAAATTATATGTCTTGTTGGTTTTTAAGGGAAAATTTTGTCTGTCCCTTCAACATATGGTAGTATGGGGGATGGGATGTTACTGTGTGATTAAGGCAGGAGAGAGAACTTGGGCTGGAGTTCTGGGTGGCTTCTGCATGGATAGGAATTCACAGGGCATTAGATTGGAAGAAGGAGAAGTTTTGTGCATGGAGCTTCCCTCAAACTTCATTTCATTTCATTATTCCATTAACATTAACACATCCTCTAAAGGATCAAACTTTCTCTGTCAGTTTTACTGCAGTTTCTGTTTATTTACTGAGCTTAACATCTAAAAAACAATAATAATAAAATATATAAAATGTGCCTTGACTTTTGCACAGCCCCTATTTTATGTTTTTTTTAAACCAATGTGTTAATTTCAGCAAATGAACAGTAATTGTGCATTAAACTGTGCAGAAGTGTTTTCTTTATATATAATGTGTTAACTTATTTTCATTTCAGTTTCAATCTTATTTTCAAATCAGCATAACATGTAATTTGATCAGGGGTGCAAATACATTTGCATATGACTATAACTTAAGCACTGGGCATGTTTCTTTTTTGTTGCATTGCACCACATTCAGGGATGTGGGAAGATGTTGAAAGTTGGGGTGCTGAAAATGTATGCATATAAGTGAATAACACAGTAATGACATGCAAAATGGTATGATTGTTTTTTATTTATTTAATTATTTGCATCAAAAAGAATGTATATAATGTGCTTTAATGTGCTATAATGTGGCGAGAGACAACAGTGCATAATTAACACATCAAACTGCTGATGCTCATGCTGTCCTCTCTGGATGAGCTTTAAGCAAACAGGCTGAGCAACGGCCAATCAGATTGTTAATGTTATGTTAATGTGGAGTAATGAACTGTGTCACCCATAGTCATGCTGTACACTGAGATTCAATACTGACTCTAAACTCTAAATTTGTGTTTTAGCGGCATGCCCCAAAAGTGTCAGATTACTGTTTTAGCAGTTTTTAACAGTCACAGCTAAACAATCCTGAAATCTGGGAGTGAGGGTGCTGAGAGGGCTTCCCTCACCCTTGGCCTTATTATGCATGACTTAGAATAGCACCTAATTTTTAATATTTTTTTTGTATTGTTTTGTTGCATGTTACAAGATGTGCAAAAGCCAGGTGTGCAAATATTTTGGCAGTTAGAAACTTTATAACATTAAAATATTGTAAATAAACATAAGCAAATATAGAAACAAGCAACAATAATTGTATTGTCTTTAAGAAAAAGTGACATCTTGGGTAGAAGAATAAAGTTAGAAGAACAGAGGTTTGGTTCCTGACTTCTCACTGAACTCCTGCTGTGCCGTCCACCAGCACACCTAACTTAATTTAGTGAAGCATTGGTTAGCTGAGCAAGATATTGTATGTTCCAGATACATCGCTGTGCATACTGTTTTCCCAGATGGCCTGAGACTATAAAGCTTTGTGCACCACCGCACTGGTTTTTTGTTGGGTGGAAGCCTTTCATCAGCAAAGTGCTTCAGAAGCTGTAGGAGGTGAACCAGTTGATATTCAAATTGCAAGATGTTTAAAGCACAAAATTCATTCCAAGAGGTTCTAAAGTTTTGAGTGTGTAGATGAGTTCTGTTTCACTCCTACTGACTGCCAGAGGCGGTGTGAAGCACAGTGGATATTCCTCATGCGCATCATCCGAAACTCATAGAACTCAACAGAACCGTAGTTTTTCCCTGTCAAACTGTTTACTTCACCACTAGTGTGATTTTGATGGCTTCGTTACATCTGTTGCATGTAAGTGGGAATTTAGCTACAGTTTTTATGGAAGTCTTGGTTTTTTGGAAATGTAAACTGTTTATTGCCCTGAGAATATATGTAACATTCACATATCTGTAATGGGGACAGACGGAAATCTTCTGACATAAGCATAAGCTAAACAAAGGACATATAATGTAAAGGGACCTTTTCACATTTCTCGCTTGCCCCTTTCATTGGTTTGAGAAGCTATTAATTACTATTCTTGACTAAGCATAACAAAGAGAGGGTACAGTGTACAGAGAGTGTATAGTGGATGTGCTTGCATTTAAAAAAAATATTTGTATAATTTTTTTTATCAAGATACATTAATGGCAATTATACATTGATACCGTAACAAGCCAACATGCTGCGGCATAATTAACTGAGGAGATCTTATGTAAATAACAGGTCCACTTTACCATGTAGTATTACCACTGTTACCTTTAACATTAGCTTTAGCTCATGAAAAAAAGGAAAAAAGTAGGCTTCCTTGCTCACAAATTCCTCCTCTTTATCAGACATCAAGCCTGCCGATTTAATCCACAAAGTCTAAAAAACTCTGAACAGAATATTTTTTAATTATAAAACATTTTCAAATACACTCCTCTGTGTGCTACCAGCAAAACGTGTAGCTTTAGGGCACTTATACTATTGCCTTCAGTGCTACAACTCCATCTGCCATACCTTGTATTTTGTCTATTTCTAATCAAGCACAGATTTACAATGAATGCAGGCTGTCTGAAGAGTAGAGGATCCTAAATTCAGAGTGAACTGTGGTGTTTAGATATGCAACTGTCACTTGTTGAAGCTACTGTAACGCTTCACATCTGACCATGACTATGTGCTTTATCCCCGTCTTGTTGTGTTAAATGGATTCAAACACTGATTCTGACATCATCATGTAAGATATTTGCCTTCTCCTGTAAAGTTACTCTTTTGGAGATATATGCAAACATTTTTTTTGGACAGCAACGATATGCCCCATTAGCAGCAGTCTATCTTTGTGCTCATCACCCAAAACAGCTAAGAGCGGTGCTCTAAACACACGGACTAGATAAAGGCAAATTGGCCATTAGTTGCTGTGAGTGTGTTTGGTGTCCCAAACAAGCACAACAGTCTTGCATATGACACCTCTGTGTTATCCCCAAAGCCTGTTTTGTTAATATGCTCTCAGGAGCCTGGCTGAGCAGCTGAAAGCAGAGAGAGGCTGAAAAAAACACTCCAACTCTGCCAAGTGTTCCTGGGATAATCACATAACATGCAACAAAGTAGTGAGCTGGCCAGCACTTAGAGAAGAATGACAAGTTTGGTTCTTTGATTATATATTTTTTTCTCATTATACTGTAATTTCACTATACAGTAGCTGTGTAATGAGTTATAAACTGTTTTCTGAAATTCAATTCAGTGCTAACTCTGCTAA
Organism: Pygocentrus nattereri; assembly: GCF_015220715.1. NCBI lineage: Eukaryota > Metazoa > Chordata > Actinopteri > Characiformes > Serrasalmidae > Pygocentrus > Pygocentrus nattereri. The sequence goes on along the minus strand of NC_051234.1, from coordinate 16,286,834 downwards.
AACATCTCCTTTGTATATAAGCACACTACAGAAAAATAAAATCCTCTCTCAGTAGTCTCAACGGATATCAACTATATCTTAGTGTTAATTTGCCACATCCAGGTCTTCAATAAGGTCAGACATACTTGTCAATTTAGGAGACAATATGACTTACTGTGAACTATAAAACCGTACAAAAGTTCAACACCTAGCCAAACTTTAAGGTCAGCTTTTTTTTTCCACCAGTTTTGTGTAAAACTGGTTTCGTAAAGTCTTTACGAAAGTTCTTAGTTAAAACTAGTTAAACAATGCAATGGCTAGGAAGAACTAATGCATATGTTACTTAAAAATAATATTAATTTGTTCAGAAACAAAAACACCCTTTCCCATGGAAAAAGAATGCAGTATATAAGAGACCAAAGTGTGCACACTGAACTGCATAAAACAAAATACCTGAAATCCTTGTTAATTTAATATGTGCTAGTTGCAACTGAACATACCAAATATACTGTTAACTGGCTAAACGACACAACAGCATTAGCATTTGGTCTTTTGAGCTTAGTTAACTTAGTTAACTTGTGTTTCAGTTGGCTTCTCCAACATTTGCGTAGGGGGGGTGTAAATGTTTAGTAACTCATAAGCTCTGCATACAAACTAGTTTGTGTAGAACATCCTGTTGTGATTTACTAATGTTTAAACCTAAATTTAGTGAACACTTACTTTATGACTAGCTTACATTTGAACTTGTATACAACTGGTGCAACCAGCCCCAGGTGTTGTGCCGAATTCTGACTCCTCTTTGCATGCGTGCATGTCGTGCATGCATATGGACACCACAGATTGCATTCACGGTTTCTGTTTTTTCTTTTTCTAAGTAACTGTTAATCCTCAGTTGTCTAACTGAAGGTATGTTTATAAATAGAAACAACAGAAACCCATTTTAAACACCAGGTTTTGTGCCAAATTCTGACTACTCAGGAGAATTCCACTCCTTTTCTTGTTCACGCATGGCATATGGACACTAGATTACTATCTATGAACATATATCTTAAGTTACAAAAAATTTTATCTTAAAAGGTGTTTATAAAAGCAAATAACAGAAATATCTAGTGTAATCTATGGTGTCCCTAGGCTTGTGTGTGTGCACACGGAAAAAAAAAATCTGTTCAACCTTAATACAGACCAGGGTGTGGTTGAGTTGGGAATGCACTTACAGAAAAGATTTGGGTGACTATTGATCTCTAATGTTCGTGAGTCTTCTAGCGCCATCATTAAGCAAAAGATGTCTTTTGGGCAGTCATGGGCTGGAGGTTAGGGATCCAGCCTCGTGACCGGAAGGTCGCCGGTTCGATCCCCAGAGCCAACAGCACATGACTGAGGTATCCTTGAGCAAGACACCTAACCCCCAACTGCTCCCCGGGCGCTGTGGATTGGGCTGCCCACCGCTCTGGGCAAGTGTGCTCACTGACCCTAGTGTGTGTGTGTGGTGGTTCACTTCACGGATGGGTTAAATGCGGAGGTGAAATTTCCCCGTTGTGGGACTAATAAGGGTCACTTAATCATTTAATGTCTTGGCTCATCAGCTGTAGTGTTTGCGGCACCAAGATCATATTACTAACAAAGGTTCTCCATTTTTTTTACAAGTCTTAAGCTAGTTAGCATTAAGGCTTACAGTTAGTGTTAGGCTTTGGATTAGGGTTAATTATTATGGTCACATTACAGTCATAGACATTTAGTCACGCTAACTTAGGTCAGCGCTAGTTTATCTGTGTAATTATTTGCTTCTAGGTATGAAATGAAATTAACTCATTGTGCACACTCTACAACCATTATTCACCACAGCTTCTGTCTCATGCTCAAAGTGCTCTGAACTTTAAACATCCCTCACTCTCTTTCTCTCTCTCTGCCCATAGGGTCACTTCTTTACACTAGTGCTTTGCCCTGTGGTTGCATTAGACAGCATAATGGCAGTCAGCCCCCATTACCTCCCAACGAAACAGGAGAAGGACACAAGAACTTCCCAAATTAATTTACAGTTGCCCACCTTACAGGTAGCAGGGATTGATGTAATTACCGTGCTGAGCTTAAATGAGCGTAATTGAGAAAAGGCCTACAGCGCCCTCGATAACGAATGCTGAGCTAATGAGAGGAGCTAAACTGCCTATTCGGAGTGGCGGCGTGCAGCAGGCGGTGTGCTAGCGGCTGATTTAGCATACATGCCCCGTTTCCACTGAGCTCCCCCTCACTGCTCAAAGATTCCTCTGAACTCCTACTTAACCTTTCGTCATGGAGTTTCAGCGCTTTCAGTGTAAATATGCCTTGCTCATGATAGTTCGAAATTGTAATTTAGGCATTGAGCAGATTTTTAGTTTCACTTGTCGAGGCGTTTGTCATTCTAAATTACTGTGGGTCGATGCTGAGGCCAGGAGGTCAGGCTCCACTATTGTGGGCTAGAAACACATTTGAACTAGTTTTATTTCTCTTGGTCTGTTCATTCATGTGTCTTTTGCTGTTTGGATTTTTAGGGGATTTCAGTAGGAATAACAAATCAATTCTGGTTCTAAAGTTCTACAAAATATATTCCACAGAATATATTTGTCTTGTTTGCGAAGGAGCTCAGTAAGATGCCATGGTGCCTCACTTTATTATTTTTTATTTGTACCTAAAGTGGACAATGTGTTTTTCTTCCTGGGAGTTTCAGTGATTATCTTCTGATTCAATTTATATTAAAGGGTTAGTTTGGTTTAAACTTTAAACTTATAGTTTATCCCTCAGATCAAATGTAGTTGATCAACAAAGACATGTTTGGTCTTTAGTTGGGCACTAGAGCTTTGAGGCTAATATCACTAACAAATAATTGCAACATAAACCCCACTAATTAGCACTGAACAAATTGCATGCCTAAGTCATCACGTCAAGTGATTGTCTGCCTCATGTCATGTCAAGTATTCCAGTTATCTTGTGTGGTTTCTAATGCTGTATGATATACAGCTACATTATCATTGTAAGTCTCATTGGTCAACCCAGAGAAACATTTTATTGCTTAAGTGTTACTCTTTGATGGCTCGGGAGACTTCATAGTGATTCTTGTAAAACAGTGTTAGATTAAAAGGAGACATGAGGTACAGGATACAGGTTTAGGAAAAATGTCTGAGCAGCAGGAAACATAAGCAACATCTACTATGTCTTTCTATCTGATGTGACTGATATCTAGAAGAAACTAAAGAAATATTAAGGATTATTGACTAAAACTAAAGATGTTTCTGTTCTTAAGAGAGGACAAAATTTGAAACTTGAATTGGCTTTGAAATGACCCATATGCGTACATCCAATCCAATAATGCCACGTAAATTAACTATATGCACCAAAACCATCAACAACTGAACAAACAGGACAAGCACAAATTTGGTGATTTGCTCTCAGTTGTTCAGTATTACTGGTCTTGTTGTGCATGATCTCATAATGAGAATATGGGTCTGATAGCACAAAAAAGCGGTTAACAAGTATACATCCTCTCTAATACCTCCAGATAGTGAAACTCTACCGTTAGAGGTATGAGGTAATGATTGCTTTTACAGCATATAATGTAATATCACACACATGCAACACACATATACATGCTTAATTTGAGCTTTATCGCTTTTTCATTTCACTTTATGATGCATCCATGGGCTAACAACAGGTTTGTTTCCGATCTGACCATTCTCATCAACATTGCTGGGCCATGGATTGGATGTGTATGCAATCTAGGACCATGTATGAAAGTGGCTTAGATCTGATTTGAAAAGATGAGCATCTGAAACCATTATATATTCATCAATAGCATCTGAAACCATCATATCTGTGTCACATTAAGGCAAATAATCTGATTTGTCTCACTTCAACTAGACAATGAAAATGCTATTGTTATCTGTAAAAATGGACCAAATTCCATTCCACAGCTAAGAACAACAGTAGCAGTGATTTGAAGTCTTAGCTACTTAACATGGGATCCAATAATTGTTAGCTACATTAGCCTCATAGCACTAATAGCACCCCCCTCCAACCATCCAGAAGAATGTCTTTAGAGATGCTAACATGCTAACTGTTTTACAGCACTCTAGTAGTGATATGACTGTGTCCTGTAGTTTAATCTGCCTGACATTTCCATCCTGGATGTTTCCTACGCTCATCAATTGCAGTCACATTCAGTGACTTATACACATGGCACAGCCAGACACGCACACCACAGAGGAGTCCCTTCCAATTGGGTGCATAGACTTCATGGTCAGTCGAACATATGGGTGACGCTTCGTTCTTTTAAAAGAAGGAAGGATCATTTTCTCCTCTCCATCTCTCTCTGTATCCTTTTCTCTCTGTCCGAACGTCATTCTCTCTTTCTATCAAACGCATCCATTGTCTGCCAATATCAGGACAGCATGGAAAACAAAGTGATAGAGGGTAAAAAAAAAAAAAACTGTCTCAGACTGGTTGTGTATTTGTGCTTTCCGAATGGGGCACAAAGCAGGAGGCTGAAAAAAATCAATATAAATACACAGAGCAGGCCAGAATGACCCACATACAAAGAGAGGCCTGGCTTTGCACCCATGCCCCAGTGTGTGTGTATATGTGTGCGTGTGTGTGTGAACGACGAGCGAGCGAGAGGGAGTTCACACACGCCCTGCCCTGCCCTCCTCTTGCCGCCCGATTTCACAGTGACTGATTCTAAGTGACGCAGAGAGCATAAAAGAGCAAAGCTGGCTGTCAGCCTCGATTAGAGCGGCCACCCAGACGAGACGAGGCGGATCAGCCCCCCAACATTAGTCCCGCTGATCACACAGGCCCGGGCCAGACCAGTAGAGACACAGCCCTACTTCTACACCCGCCACTGCACTGCAACACACACTTCTACTCTCCACTTAGAAGAAGAAGAAATCCTGACAAGTTTGGTCTTGTTTAAATAAAGAAGAAAAAAGCACACACTATTGTTGGGTGTCTTGGGAGCGCTAAACGTAGCAGTATGTTCTGTGGTCATGGCACTGGAAGAACATCAGCAGGCCTCTAGCACAGCTGGCCAAGTTCTCACGTGAAGGTCCCAGTGCTGAGGGCTTTGTGGGGTCAGGGTGGGACGCCCAGGCCCTGGGCTTGGGGCTTTGCTGGGGCTGTGAGGGGCTTCACCTGCATGTTTTTTTTCTTTTTTTTTTTCTGGTGCCCAGAAAAAATGTGCTCTCTTAATAAAAGTCATATGAGTGACTGCCTGAAGTCTTACACTCTTAAGAGATTTGTGTTCATGATGTGATTCAGTAAAAGAAATTCTTTTACTGTTTCAAGTTTTTATGGAAGGAGAAAATACAGTCCTAATTTCATCTCAATTAGTATACACTTCATATATATATATATATATATATATATATATATATATATATATCAGCAAGTGCATGCAAGCTATTACATTATAAGCCAAAACTTTTACTCCTGTCTCATACCTATGATCTCAATCTTTAAATTCATATAAAAAGTCATTAAATTGCATAATTACATCTTTATAATCAAAACTGTATTGAATAAGTTAAATCAAAATATACTTGAATATTTTTGTTGTTCAGTGATTTGTGATTTTTTCATTTTTTTAAGACAAACAAACCTACTGTTTGTCAAAAAGAACCCCTGGATTTAACATCAGATCACTCAAACCACATTTGTAGGTGGTCAGAGAAGGGTGTTGAACACATTTATCACAAGTGTAAACAGAATGCGTTTTTGTTATCTGTATACAACTGCGTGAGCTGAAGTACATGTGCTAAGCTCTGACTAGCAGGTGAGAGAATAAAAAATAAAATGAAAGATGGGTGTGCAAGCCTGGAATTGTCCCAAAACCAAGAGCCTTCTGGCTCCAGGCTGAGCTCATGTAGTAATGGAGAAAAAGTAAAACAGAAACGATGCATGTGATGATGTGTTTTTTTCACAGGAAAATAAAATTTTAATATTTTAGTAAGAAGTGTAAATGGAATCAAAACAAATTATTCATTTGCCAAAGCTAATTTAATAAACACTGTTAATTACAATTTATACTCAGAAACAGTGACAATGTCTTTGCCATGATGTCCTTACTGCAACAGCCCAGTCTTGTGAAGACAAATTCCATTCAAATTAATTTTGCTGTAAAGACAAATTCTGTTCAGTTTGAAAAGGTGAAACGTTTGTATAGCTTTGCATTATTTGTATAACAATCTAAAAATATTTAAAATACTTAAAATGATTTTTTTTAAAACTTTCATTTATTTTGGCAGTCCAAAGTACCTGCAGTTGCATAAGCACCCATGAAAATAGCACCGTTATTGTAACAGAACCTCTGTAAAATTAAAGAAAATTGATATTTGATATGACAGTTGTTCATCTTTGTATAAATGAAGTTATAAGTAAAGCAGCTGCTGAACCCACAAATAGCTCTAATCCTAACTTCTTGCATTAGTTGGAGTGGAGGTATTCCATGATGATAAGTGGTAACCTAGTTATAAAATAGTTGAATTTGGTAAGCCCCTCTTACTGTTTTGAAGATTTTTTTTTATTTTATTGTTGTTGCCTCTCTCGCTCCCATTCACTCTCTCCCTACTTCCTTCTCTCTTTCCATCATACATGATGTCCTAACACCAGCGTAGCACCTTGGTAATGGAAGACCATGCACTTGTGGTGTCCAGTCAATACAGTAGTCTGTCACTACAAAAAAACATTCATAGCTGTGTTACTGATGAGAGCATTCAGATCAATATACCCTGCCTGCATTCAGAACCTGACTGCTCTGTCTGTCCTGCTCTAGCCAGACCTGTAAAAATGATCATTCATGTGCCACTGAACTGCTGGGGCAGCAAATGCGCATAATTTTCCCCTTTACCCCAAATGAACAGGCAAATTTACTTCTTTAACTTTGCACTGGATCTGTGAGGCTGATTAACTGACTGGTTGTGCTGCTGTCTTTCTAAATAGGCTACAACTAGTTCTGAATGTAGCAGCCTCTGTGCCTACCATGACAGAAAGTCTGAACACATTAGTCTGATCCTTTTCAGTTCACAGTAATTTCGTGTTAAGGTCTTGTTTAGGACTTTGGCCTAGCTTGCCAATCTGTTGAACAGGTATAACAGCTTGTCCAGACCACTTCACTCAGCTGAGGCAGGCTTATTGCAAGCCCCTACAGTCACTCACAGCTCAGTTGGTGGAAGATGAACTCCTGCAATCAGGAACAGCATTACTGTGCAAGCTCAATATGTGTTTTAAATCCAGATTAAAACATCTTTTAGTATAGCACATGTGTTGTTTATAAATGTGTTATGATTTACTTTAGACCTTTGTGTTGTATGTTTTCAGTGATAACTTATCTTTCTGTTTAACTAAAATGAAAGTGCTTATTTAAATAAAGATTCAGAATTATTTATTTATCTAAAAAGTAGTGACCAGTTAGATGACTTAGTTATCTCAAATAGACTTGTCTGTGTGCTTTCGGACCCAGTATGACATGCTGTTATGTAAAAATGGCTGACAAAAAATTATCAAAATGTGTGCTACTACTACTACTACTGATCTGTAATGAACATATATATATATATATATATATATATATATATATATATATATATATATATATATATATATAATAAAATTTAACAACTCAACACAATAAAAAAACAACATGGTTTGGGACATGTTGCTTAGTGGTAATTGGTGGGCTATATGTTTCCATTACCAGCCATGTAGCTGCAGAGCAAATACCAAGATGTTCCTGTCTGCATAAGTATTGCATCATCCACTTCACCCCACCCCTAAACAACAGCATCACACAGAGAAACCTGGGCTGCATTCAGCCCTGACAAAATTTTGCGGAATTACTATTTCAATGAAAACGCTGCTGCATTGGAACACGCGTTCCACAAGCAGTGGTACAAGCGTTGCAGTTATGGCAACTAAAAGGCCAATCTTAGCATCCTTCTTGAATATACTATAAAAAAATTACAATAAAAATACTTATGACTAGCCAGTTTTCTAACATCTTCAGTAGCTGAGTGCACCATGCAGCAGTGGCCGTATTTGTAGAGGACCTTAATATGACCATTGTATGTACTGCCTTTTTAATATGGCAGGGTTTGAATAGATTTCTCTGCTGATTGACACACCCATCAAATAAGAGAAAACATACCTCAAAGCCAGTTGCACACTGTTTTGCGCCATTTCGATGAAACATGTCGTTCAATCAGGAAACCATGATTAAAAAAAGTGCACAGTGCGGTTCAGTGGGTAGTGCTGTTGTCTCACAGCAAGAAGGTCCTGGGTTCAATTCCCTGGCTGTGCAACCAGGGTCTGTTCTGTGTGGTGTTTGCATGTTCTCCCCATGTCTGCATGGGTTTCTACGCATAGTCCATGAAATAAATAAAATATGGAGAGAGAGCAGGCAGACAATAAGCAGGGTGCAAAAATGGAAACATTTTAATGGACACTGTTCTGCCATGTATCACTGACAAGCACAGAGTCGGTGCTGTGCTCCCTTAATTCTGTGTGTGCCCCAATACAACCAGCAATGTAGAAACTAGGTCCCTGTGGGACGCTACAGTTTGTTGTTAATGTGGGAGGGGCAGCCAGTATGTTTGAGGGTGAGACAGTGAAAGAGACACTCATCCATTACTTTGTGATTGTGTGTCTCATTAAATAAAAGATCAATCTTTATTTATTCTGCTGTGCAGCAATAAGATATTTCCATCATGGACTTCAGGCCTCCTCATGAACCCACACACACACATACACTCTCTATCTGTCTTTCCTTGCCTCTCTTTTTCTTTTACACACATAGATGTTGCATGCATGTTGCATTAGTCTTGTCTTATCAAACAAACTCATGCTTATTGTATACACAGCAGCGAGTATTTTCAATTGTTGCTCTCTCTCTCTCTCTCTCTCTCTCTCTCTCTCTCTCTCTCTCTCTCTCTATCTCTCTCTCTCTTTTATACACACACAGGCTGGCAAAGATAAGGGTGACTCACCTGTGTGATTCCACTCCCAGTAGGTTAGAGGTGCTGACAGGCAGGTGCGGATTACTAGATCTTCTCTGCCTCTCAGCTATGTTAGCTCGGCTTGAGTTATGCCATTTTCCTGTGTGTGTGTGTGTGTGTGTGTGTATGTGTGGGGGTTTGTTTTCATACGTTTTAGGCACATTTCTGAGCTTAATAATAAGGGCCAACAAAAAGGCCAAAACCAATTTTTGTTTGCTGAAGGTAAGGGTAGGCTAAGATTTAGTTATTTTTTTCATAATAAATACATGACATACAGTTTAGGTAGTTCTATTTATTAGTATTCAAAAGACTGGTTTCAGGTTTTGTTTTTTCAATAAAAATAATAAATATGTTGCAGTTTCATGTTTAAAGTGATTCCATTATATTGGTACTATTCTACAGTGTCACACATTTTAACACATTCATAAGAAAAAATAAATTTTAGCTTGTCCAAAATGATATTTCCATAATGAGCGTGAAAGCTGTAGAAGATTAAATGACTAAACTAAACATGCAGAATCCCTCCTATTTGGAATGTGATCTCATGCATAACTTCTTGGTGTTCCCAGAAAATTTGAATATATTCAATATTGAATAAGGTACATCACTGCTGTCAGAATAAAACCCTCTGACTCCATTTATTGTTGTTTTTTTTTCTTTACTGGACATAATTTAAAAATTCCTATTGCCCTTTACATTGTGTATAAATTCCACGAGGAATTGCCCAAAAAAATGGTTCAGAATTATTTGGAAAAATGTCTGGTTCCATTGATTTACATTAAAAGTAAAGTACGATTTTCCTTCTCCTGTAAAGTTCTCATTTTGGAGATATGAAGTTTTGTTTCCGATATTTTGCAGCAATATTAAAAATACCTTCTGGTGTCTAGCTTAAATATTTCCAGCATAGTATTTCAATGTGCATTAATAATGAGAATGTTGGCACGATTTCTGTTGGCCATTAATCTTTTTTTAATTAAAAAGTTTAAGAAGTTTTACACAATTTAAAGAATAGCTGACTTTCTTTATGCAAAAAAAGTTATGATTTTGTTTTGATATTACAGTGACGATATAATAAACAAATACATGATCAATTACTCAAGTACTCAACAACTCCATGTAATTATACACTCACCAGCCATTTTATTAGGTACAATGTTCAGTTGCTTGTTAACACAAATAGCTAATCAGCCAATCACATGGCCGCAACTCAATGCATTTAGGCACGTAGAGGTGGTCAAGACAACTTGCTGAAGTACAGACTGAGCATCAGAATAGGGAAGAAAGGTGATTTAAGTGGCTTTGAATGTGGCATGGTTGTTGGTGCCAGACGGGCTGGTCTGAGCATTTCAGAAACTGCTGATCTGCTGGGATTTTCACACACAACCATCTCTAGGGTTTACAGAGAATGGTCCGAAAAAGAGAAAATATCCAGTGATTGGCAGTTGTGTGGACGAAAATGCCTTGTTGATGTGAGAGGTCAGAGGAGAATGGACAGACTGGTTCGAATTGATAGAAAGGCAACAGTAACTCAAATAACCAACCAAAATCTCTGAGGAATGTTTCCAACACCTTGTTGAAAGTATGTCATGAATTAAGGCAGTTCTGAAGGCAAAAGGGGGTCCAACCTTTTACTAGCAAGGTGTACTTAATAAAGTGGCTGGTGAATGTATAAAAATGTATATGTGTTTGTGTGTTTAAGACAGCGAGAGAGATAAACACTATCCTAACTTAGAAATAAGCCTCAGAAGGCTATTTTTTAGCCTGTTATACTGTGTCAGTTTGTATATGGGCATATATACTTGAATGTGCAGCCACATGGCAGATGTGAAATGAAAACAAACAACAGTTTCAACAACCATTACATGATTATTACTGAAGTGAGACAAAGACATTTAGGCTCACTGAGATGTTTTCCTGGTTTGAGTTGTCGTCTAGTTGATCTGCATGCCGGCAGTAGTAAAGTGTCTTTGAGTAAGGTGTCATCAGACAAGAAGGAGTTCATTCACAACGGTAAGCCGGGAAGACAAAACCATCTCTTATTGTTTTGAATGATATCAATTCTGGAGTCAAAGAGAAAAAGAGCAAAAGAGAGAGAGAGAAGGATGAATGTGGCTTGCTTTAAAGAATTCACACAGGTCAGGGCATGCAGTGGTGGATCTGAACGACAGCTGTAACAGTGCTGCTTATTAGAATTACCTTTCCCGAAATGTAGTCACACACATGCACATTGTTTGGTGTGAGGCACATTATGAATGCAGTGCATTCAAAGGTGAATCAGCAACTATATATTTAAATAATCACTAAGGTTTATCAAATAAATGCATGGATAGTCACTTAGCATGCATTCATTTCAATATACATCATTGCAGATACAAAGACACATTCGTTTTTTCAGTGCCAGCAGTTCCTGGCTATAAGGTGCATCTGTCTTCCAGGGCTATAGTGGTAAAAACATTGGGTAAAGCCTAAACCTTAGTGGGGGGCCAGTTGCATAACTGCGGAAAGATGGACAACCACATACACGAACCAAACATATACTTTTTTTTATTCATTGTAATATAATTATTTCATACAAGCTGCGCTGCAGTTTGGTTTCCTCTTTTGCATGACAACACACAAAGACATATTTGAATTCATTATTATTATCTTTTGGTTATACATGAAAGAGACCAAGTGTAACATCCCATTCAATTCACTGTTTTTTTTGCATATGTGTCAACAATAACCCTCACTATAAGATTATAGTATATAAAGGGCAGCATGGTGGCGTGGTGGGTAGCGCTGTCGCCTTACAGCAAGGAGGGCCTAGGTTCGATTCCCCGGCCGGGTGATCAGGGTCCTCTCTGTGTGGAGTTTGCATGTTCTCCCCATGTCTGCGTGGGTTTCCTCTGGGTTCTCCGGTTTCCTCCCACAGTCCAAAGACATGCAGTCAGGCCAATTGGACATGCTAAATTGCCCCTAGGTGAGAGTGTGTGAGAAACTGTCTGTGTCTGTCTGTCTGCCCTGCAATGGACTGGCGATCTGTCCAGGGTGTGTCCTGCCTTCCACCCGAAGACTGCTGGGATAGGCTGCAGCACCCCCCCGTGACCCTGATGGAGAAGCGGCTTAAAAAATGGATGGATGGATGGATGGATGGATGGATGGATGGATGGATGGATGGATTATAGTATATAATGGTATAAACATCTTATTATATAAGATGGTGTTAAAGTTTAGATTTTTCCTGATTAAGCCTATTCTGATCATTGTGCATTGAATTTCTGTAAAATCTGTTTACAAACTCAATTCTAAAACAGTTGGGACAGTATGTGAAATGCCAATAATAAAGGAAAGCAGTGATTAGTAAATTGAAGTTGGACTGGTTTAAATTGAAAACCTTTCAAAACCACAATGGTTGGTGTTATGTTTATATCCATATATACCCATTCCAAATATGATGCCTTCCAAAAAGGTTGGGACAGGACCTTTTTTGCCATAGAGTTGCATCATCTTTTCTTTTAACAACACTTCATAAATGTTTTGGAACAGAAGTTTTGGAAGTTAAATTTTTTCCATTTTTCAGCTGCACACACATATGGGGGCTTCATTGTCATATTTTACACTTCATTATGTGCCACATGTTTTTAGTAGAAGACAAGTCCAGTCTAGCACCTGCATTCTCTGATTACACAGCCATGCTGCTGTAATGTGCAGAATGTGGCTTGGTGTTGTTTTGTTGCAATAAGCATAGACGTCACTGAAAAAGATGGTGTCTAAAAGGCAGAATATGTTGCTCCAAAATGTGCATATATCTTTTATCGTTAAAGGTGCTTCCTCAGGTGTGCAAGTTTCCCATGACAAGGGCATGGATGCACTCATACCATGACTTTACGCTTGTAACAATCTGGATTGTCTTATTATTCTCTGGCCCAGAGAAGATGGCGTCCTTTATTTTCATAACCTTTCTGATCTAAAAATGACTTGTTTGACCACAGTACACATTTCTACTGTGCATCAACACAAATCCAGAAAAGTCAGCAGCGTTTCTGGAAGTTATTGACATATGTCTTCCACTGTCCATAGTACAGTCTTAACTTTCATCTGTGAATGTGGTCATGAACCGTGTTTACTGACAACAGTTTGTCAAAGTGTTCTCAAGCCCATGCGGCAATGTCCATCATAGAAGTCACAGACATTCAGTTGTGTTGTTGTTGGCCTTCTGTTGCTAGCCTTAACTTTTACACACAATGATTTCCTGAAACTTTTGATAACATTATGCACCAGAAATGGTGAAACCCTTTTAAAGGCTCATTGAGGAATATTGTTCGTAAACTGGTGAACTATTTGCTGTTGCATTTTTTTTGCAAAGTTGCAAGCCTCGACTCATCCTTAGTCATGAATTACTAGGCCTTTATTAGATGACCCTTTTATACCCTAGCATGATTCTATCCTCACTTTTACATTTTTTCTAGTCTTAAATTCTCCCATCCTAACTTTTTTGTAGCATGCTGCAGGCATCAATTTTTGAATGAGCTTCTATTTACAAAAACAATTAAGTTGATAAGATGAAACAAATGGGATGTGCAAATCAGCTTTGAGTTTTTATTTGCATATCACATACTGTCCCAACCTTTTTGGAATTGTGCTTGCATTACTGGTTTAAGATGTGATTAGAGTATTACGTCACAACTAATTTATTTCTAGTGCAGATAATGCACGTTATTTTTTCACAGTTTTCGAGAGTCATTTTGTGTAGCTGGCAATTTCATAGTTGTTACCACCTGCTGTGATCTTTTAAACATTAATTTCACTCAGTTTGGTGATGAGGTACTGCTATAAAACCATCTCTCTCTCTCTCTCTCTCGATCCCCTCTCCACTTCATCACGCTGCTGTACACTGCCAGTAGTCATGTATGTCTCATTCTTCTCTGTAAGCAAAGCTTTTTTTTAATTAACATCTTTATCATTTTTATGAACATCTTTATTATTTTTAATTACCTGATGTCCAAACAGCTATTGCTATTAAACTGCTTATGTTTAGATTAGGCTTTATTACAATAACTAGTAGCTTACCATCATTGCATCCCTTTAGCTAACAGTATTTTGGTTTACATAATTTTGATGTGATAACTATTCATGTGATTTAATACACGATTTAATAAACCAGTGTCATTTGTATGCTCTAAATATGGTTTCTTTACAGGAGTTTGAGAAAAATGTTTCTAATGTCCATATTAATAGTAGGTCCTGTGGACACTTTACCGGCTTTCATGTTTGGGGAAGGGAACTGATTTGTACATTAGACATATATGTTGGACATAGTTATTTCCAACACTTTATGTTGGACACTTTTTAAATCGTAACCCTTCAAAATGCTGTGCCAAAACCCACTGCCGGACAGTTAAATTGGAAATAAACTACACTCTGCAGTGACCGACACTCTAGGAAATGGCATACAGTTGAAAGCTCCTTAAAGAATGCCTCCATTAAATATAACCAACACCCGTCAGTTTTTACTTTGCACACCAACAACTGCTATTTACAGTTCCTTCACCTGGAGCTACAGTAATTTATGCCAACACACACACTCTCACACACAGTTATTCCACAGAATTTCAGCATGCCACTTGGCCTTTTGTCTCTAGGGCACAAAGTTCTCTCTCTTTCTCTCTCTCTCTCTCTCTCTCTCTCTCTTTCTGTGGAATTTTTTCTTTTCCTCAGAGGGACTGAGCAGTAGACAATACTTACAGTGACATTCTATGGAGTTTTAAAATTTCAGCACATTACTGAAAAGTACTTTTGTAACAACTGCAGACTGTTGGCATCTTTCTTTGCCCCAATGCAGCTTAATATTGATTATTACAATTAAAAAGTCAACCATTATAATATTTCACATTTATGTGCGCTCTCAATCTTTTATGCTTTTGATTGCTGAACCTTCATCATGTAGCTTGAGTGTGGGCAGGACATGGAGGGATGCCACCCCAAATCAGCAATCTGATTGGTCACTGATCAGCTTATCGAATTGGGTGTGCATTAGTGCATGCTGTGTCAGTTACATGTGTAGAGCTGTTTTTTATGGTTTGACACATTCTGTTTGATAGAATTTATCTCAAAATTTAACTGAAAAAAGCATCGCATTTTGCATGACATCTGCAACTACAGTTCCGTTAAAAAGATTTCACTTAAAATGTTGTAACACTTTGACAGCAAACAAGTATAAGTAAATAAATAAAAGGCTATGCTACAGGCCTACAAGTTACATGTTCATGTGGTTGGCACAGTGTAGTGGATAACACCTTTTCCTTCCTTCTTCATTGTAGATTGGGGTTCAATCCCCTAGTGTAATGGTGGGCCATGTTGAGGCAGACGCATGTACAGAGACAAGCGAGATTTATTATGGGCAAATCCAAAATCAGGGTCAATACAGTCCATTTTCAGGTAGCCAACATGAAGAGCAAAAGGGACAGCCATGTCTAGGAACACAGAAGTCCAAACACTTAACAAAATCTCTTCAAATAATACATATACTACACACACAAGCCCTACATCCAACAGCACATACAAACACGATCAAACAACACATCCAATACATATATCTAACAAAGACCAGCAAACACAAGGGGCAAACACAGGGTTAAAATACAAACCAGGATAACGAGGGACAGGTGGGAAACAATGGAAACAATCAGGGGCAGAGTCATAAAACAAGGCAGGATTGTGAAAACCAAAACAAAGAAGCACATGGACTACTGGGAAGAAAACACTACATGAGCACATGGGAGACTGGGAGGAGCCAAGCATGACACCTAGCATGAGCAAGCACCCTACACTATACCAGTAAGAGCCCATAGGCAAGACTCCTAACACTACCTTCACCTACCTGTGTAAAATGATCACATTGTAAGTTGCTCTGGATAAGAGCGGCTGCTGAGTGCCATTAAATGCATCAGAGAGAAACAACAGAAATAATTCGTATTTAGCCTGATAAACTAAAATGCAGGCGTAGGGCAGCTTTGGCAAAACAGTTATAGTTTTAGTTATTTTGTAATATGCTGTACAATAGTTATTAGACAATGCATGTATTTCTGTGGGTGGAGTGTCTGCGGCAGAGACTGAGCTGTTCCTGTCTGTTAGGAAGCAAATGAATCATTGCAGCCTTCCAAAGGATCTAGAAAGAAATGGTTGACGTTTATTTTTTTTCCGACATCACATAGGATTTCAGTCTGAACTTAACAGTTTGTTCCATACTACTTCCACGCATACTATCCCAGACTACTTTTTGAATGACGCAAGTTAAATGATCAGTCTTAAAGGTGCAGTACCAAGGTGCTTTAGTAGATATAGTGGGGCTGGAATGTAATCATGTTCAAACAAAGTATGACTCAATTCAGAAATGTTAAGAGAAAATGCAAGCAAAATT
Source organism: Pygocentrus nattereri (assembly GCF_015220715.1). NCBI lineage: Eukaryota > Metazoa > Chordata > Actinopteri > Characiformes > Serrasalmidae > Pygocentrus > Pygocentrus nattereri. Next base: position 16,270,439 of record NC_051234.1, on the reverse strand, counting down.
TTTCATAAAGTTTTTACCAAAAACCCTTAAACCCCAAAAGTTTTGGGTTGGTTTTATAACTCAAAAAAGTAAGGAAGTGCTTCAGTCATTCTTCGAACTTCTTGTTTTGATATCCCTCGGCTTTGAACGGGAGTTTGACCAAGCCGTGCTCCATTTGATGGTGCGGTGTGTAGGGCTGCCTTGTTTTTCTTCGTCCATCAAGAGAATCGATCTGTATCTCAACATCTCAGGAGAAGCAGAAGAAGAAAAAAATCAAGGTGATTTTCGTTCATCTGAAAACACGGCAGGTGACTCCAGAGTTGCCTCGCATTGCACCTTCACTCAGAAAATCAATACAATTATCCTTCTGTTCTTCAGCCTCCCGTGCGCTTTAGCAGTGAGCGTATTTTTATAGGAGTTACAGTCCAATGACAACAGAGTGTCTGGGGAGAAAACAGATTCGAGAAGGCTATTTCTGCTCATGAAGAACACGAATATGGGGCAAGGTGTTCCTGGTTTTCTCAAGAAACACCCAGAGGACCACTTTCCTCCTATTTTCTGTTTTGTTATGGATAAATTGAAGCTATCTCTCTCTCTCTTCTCCCTCTCTGTCTGTCTGTCTGTCTCACTCTCTTTCATATATGCACAGCCTGATCTGTTTAGAATGAGAGTGAAAGAGAGTCCACTGTCCTAAATAGAGAGTAGAGAAACATTTTTTGTACGTTTCCTGTTGCTTTTTTTAGAACATTGAGTTCTCTTATTAGGCCTACTTTGTGTTTTAGGGATATACTGATGCTATCTCTCTCTCTATATCTTTTCTCCCTGGTACTCTCTTATCCTCTCTCTATATCAAATGTGCAGTTAAAAAGGAAGTGGAATTGCTGAGGGGTTGGTCTGTGGGGGTCCTAACCTTTGATGATGGAGGTAAAGGGGGATTACAGATTATGCAGAGAAAAAGATGCACTCTGTAATTGTAGAACTGTAAGACTCACCAACAGTATTGTGCTAGTCATAATCCACTTACCTTAGAAAATATTAAAAAAACAGGAGTTTCCAAAACTGGAGTTCAGAAAACTATTAAAAGATAATGAGAAACCGGGACACTTAACAACCATGCAAAACCCGGTAGACCACCAAAACTATAAGATAAACAATACTTAAAGCTTTGAGTGATATTACAAAATTCTACTTGGGCTTAAGAGCTGAAAAAAATCCACAGGTGTTTTTGTCCATCCTTCCAGTCCTTTTTGTCCATCCGTCCAGCCTCTGTGAGTAGACAAATGCTTTGAGTCTGAAAAGATGTGTAGCTGTTAAGAAGCTGGGGACCACCCCAGTGTCCAGACCTCAGCGTCACTTAATGCATTTCTGATTACTTGGATTGTGAAAAGCAGGAAATGCAACCAACTTCCAAGACTGAACTTTGATGGTGTGGTAAAATGTCCCTGTAAATTGTTTGAAAACCTGGAAACAAGTCTCCAGCAAAGAATGGAAGCTCTAATAAAGACAAAGGGTGGGCACTAAATCAATCTGTTGTTACATTTAGTCAGTTATAGTTTCTGCCTTTTTTCTTGATGCTGAAAAAATGAACATGACTTAATATCTGTTTTGACTAGAAATTAAATGAATGAAGAGTGGTCTCTGTATTTTGTACCTTACTGTGCATGATACGTAGAGCTGATAAAATGGACAGTGAGTGTATATAAGGTATGTGTACCTAATAAAATGGCCACTGAGTGTATGTGTTTGAATGTGTATGTGCTCTGTGTCAGGTCTGTAGCTTTAGGCCGTGCTTTAGTTGGTAGAGAGGGATGATTGAATGTTTAAAGTGTGAATGAGGTTTGGTCATTCTGACAGAGGAGTGTGATTGAGTGAACTGCTATTTTGCTGCCCATTCAGTGATGAATATGGTCTGAACTAAAGGAGAAGAAATTGTGTGTGTGTGTGTGTGTGTGTGTGTGTGTGTGTATGTGAGAGAGATAGATGTATGCATGTCGGCTGCAAACCCTAAACTGTAATTTTGCTTTTATCTATTTTGTGTGTCTCTCTGACTGTTGTTATTATTGTTTGTAGTTTCCTGTCTGTAACCATAGCAATGAGCTGTAAAAGGCTCCTCCCACAAGAAGTTCTGTCACTCGTCTGTTCTACTCTGCTGCACTATGACTCAGAGAGAGAGAGAGACTCAAGGTGAGTGTAGAGCAGATGTAAGAGCAGATGTGCTTCCAGACACTATGACACAGTCAAGCTTGCCCCCACTCTCTGAATGTGTGTCTGCTCTCTCTCTCTCTCTCTCTCTCTCTCTCTCTTTCTCTTTCCACGCTCTTCTATTTCCTCTTTTTTGTCTCTCTGTTCTGTTTCTCTCTCTCTCTCTCTCTCTCTCTCTCTCTCTCTGTCTTTCTCTCTCTCTCTCTTCTATCCCCCCACTCCCCCCACCTTTGTCCTGTTTCTCTTCTCTCCTTGTCTCCCCCCTTCCCTCTCTCTCTTTCCCCTCCTCTCTCTAGTCTCTCTCATCCCCCTCCTCTCTCCTCTCTCCCTTCACATCCTCTCCTCTCTTCAATCTTTTCTCTGCAGTCTCTGTCTCTCCTCTGCCTCCTCTTTTTGCTCCCTCCTCTCTTCTGTCTCTCTCTCCTTTCCCTCCCTTCACTTTTCAGTGTATTATCTATGCCTATTCTTGCAGGGCTGTATGTGACCATATATTGAGAAGATACATCTTGGGACAACTTTTTAAAGTTTTGATCGGGATAGTGCTGAAATTTGTTGCAAGCAGGAGCCTCTAAAACCTGCATCCAAATTTCTCTAGTCTGCGTTCTTTTAGTTTCCCGCAGTGTAATAACACAAGCAAAACAAAAGATAGTTTAAATGGTATCGTTAGGTAATAGTACTATTTTTCTCTTGCTAGTGGTAAAGTCCATTTTGCTGCATCTATATGTGTATGTATTCTCTACAAACCCAACACACATCTACTTACTAAACTGTATTTTTTGGGTGGACTGTTGAGAGAACCATTGTGCCTACTTTGAGCACAGCCTTTATGACATGTTGGATTGATTTAGAAATTCCTGCTTGGTTTGTTGCCACCCTAACAAATTTACATTCCCACCCACATTTACTCAAAATTTATTTAACTCTCCCCAGACTTTTTTTAGTCTCAGCCATTGAGATTAATCATTGCCCTCTTGATCATTGCCAAGACCCTCTGAAGACTGAAGGTCTCAGCACTCAACTATACTGCACTTCCATACTGATATTTCATTGAGATCATCCACTGCAGTCCACTAAGCACCATCTGCTACATACTCAAACCTGACACCATCCCTCTGTCATGACTACATTGTTAAATAAAACTTAATTATTTCTACCTTTACGTAGGGTTCTTTAAATTTTGATAAGCTTTAATCTAATGATAAAACATGTTAAATCACAGAAAACAGTGCTGTGGAGGTGGAAGCCTGGAAACAGTACTATAAAGAGCCATCAATTAAAGGTTCTTTGAAGAACCTGCAAGTTGTTCAGTTGCTTTTTTACCACCTTTATTACACTGTTTATTTTTTACTACATTCTTTATTTTTAAGAATATATTTAGACTCAAATCTGAATTGTGTATATAGGGCACATCTCTACAGTACTGTGCAGAGGCTTTCCCTAAGTGTGCCCCCAGATTTAGCATGATGCTAACAACAAATAGAGTGGCAGTAACACATAAACAAGTACATTTACATTTACGTTTACAGCATTTAGCAGACGTTCTTATCCAGAGCTCTTATCCAGAGCGACTTACAAGAAGTAAGTATTACTGGTGAGTTTTACCACTACAGTGATGTGAGGCATAAGATGACACAATCCTGCAAAAAATACGGCAATTTTACCTGTTAAAGCCTCTAACTACTTAAAGTACTCGAGGAGGAAAAAGACTTGCTTGAGCGGGATTTGGAACAAGTACTTAAAAACGGGCTTCCTGCATCAGATTCGATGTGGCAAATCCTGCACTTCTGTACGGATGGTGTATGTGAGTGGTTTGGCGTATAAGCCACAAAAGTGAAGATTAATTAGACATATTGAGATTTTAATTACAAATTATGTGTGTAAAATTATTTTACTGCACATCGTTTTAGCTTTTAATTCTTTTTTTTCCTAAAAGTATAAAGTTTTTTTCTGAATTTCTGAATGAAAATGACATTTGTTCTAGTCAAAGGTTATTTCTTACTGGTGAAAACTGAATTTTTACTATGTGAAATCTAATATTTAATCATGGAATTGTCATTTTCACACACAGAAATTGAAAAGGAAAAACAGTAATTAGAATTTCAGCATGTCTGTTTTTTAATTGTATGAATAAAAAATAAAACCAGTTAAACTTCAAGTCATTTTAGTACAAATTGTCACTGCAATAATAATGAATAATAATGAACTGGAAAAAAGCCTGAATTCTTACTTTTTGATTTTCTGATATTTGTTTCTTGAGTAAAACTTAAACACACATTTACTAAACAGTTAAATTGTGTTTCTCTTTGCTTCTTTGTTTTCATTTGTTTCATCTGAGCTTCACTTGGCATGGGTTTTTAATATGTATGACTCACTTACATGTGTGTTATGATTGGCTCTTGCCCAAAATAGTTGAAAATAGTGCAGTGTTAAAGAGACATTGGTGTTCTAATCAGTACAGTGACTTTATGAATGGCTGTTATTTATATTTACACAAATATGTCTTCTTACATTCAATTTTGGCTAGACACAAAAGTTAAAATCTTGAAATGGCCAAAAAAAGTCCAGTCCTGGTCCAGTCCAGATTTTTGCCATAGTATCTTGGCAGATATAGCCAAGCAAGCTCTTCCATTGGTTAGGACTTCAGGAGCAGAACGGAAGGCCTCAAGAATCTGATTAACCTTATAATTAGGAAAGGACAGTAGAATTAACCAATAATGCTTTGTTTTACAATGGGTGGGACAAGTTTTGAAAAAAATAAATAAAACATTTCCTAGGCCATCTAAAAGTCCTAATAGAAACACAAATAAACTGAAATTAACATTATTGTACATTTTTTTTAGATTTACAGCCCAAAATTAGGGCCTAACTGCAATAGATGTTGGCTCAAATTTGTACAAGTAAATGATCATGATTGCCTCTGACTGTATAAAGTTTTTAAGAAATATCAAATAGTTTTACTTGTGTGCTTTCTGATACTGTACAACGTGCTGTTATAAATAAAAAAAATATGTTGCTTGTCTAAAAACAGTAGTAACAACCTTTAGAAATGCAGCATTTGTTATTACATAGATGACATACATACTGCTATTACATACATGACTTAGGTTACATATGTATTGAATTGAAGTCAGGCCTTCATACTGCCTTATATCTCACATTCTCACAGATACAGAGATATCTCACAGGAGATATCTCAGGAGGTTGATTGTAAGGGTAAACCGTGTGAGAGTGGATGTGCTGGAGTTTTAAAGGCAGTATCTGTACTGCAGTAGTGATATTTAATCTACACTGTTGCCGCAGATCTGTACACAGGAGGACAGGAAAGGGTGTGGAGAAGCTTTTACAACCTGTCAGCACCTGTCAGGTGAGGTTTAGACTTTTACCTGTGTGTGTGTGTGTGTGTGTGTGTGTGTGTGTGTGTGTGTGTGTGTGTGTGTGTGTGTGTGTGTGTGTGTGTGCTGGAATCAGAGAGAGTTTTAATCAAACTGGGCATCCGAAGAATCTTCCCACAGTGTGCGTAACACCCACAGACACACCTGACTGAACACACACACATACACACACACACATGGTCTCTTGCTCTCTTTCAAATGTTTTTCTCCCATCATCTCTGCTATATGTTCACCTTGTACTCAAGATTCCAGATTCTTTTACTGCCAAACAGGAATGTTGGTGGCATACTGATGTTCAGCCCCATGTTTACGTAAGCCCACAATAAACAATATGGTAAACCAGGTCAGATTAACTTTGTGGTGACCCCCTGGGCAAGACTTTTTCATGCCTCCTTACCTTATATCATACACATGTTTCAGACAGAAGGTAAATAAAGCAACAGAGAAGTAAAAAGTACAGCAAAGAGAAATGAGATGGAATATCCTAACCTTTTGTTCATTACAGCAGGAGTCATGAATTCAAGTCATGGAGGGTTAGAGTGGAGCTCAAGCTTCTGATTACCCTACCTTAAACACACTTGATTCAAATCAACAGTCAATTATAAGGTTCTGTTGGGTTTTAGACTAATCACCAAACTAATGATCCCTTCAGTGTGTATATATGAACTAAATAAGCAGGCAACATATAGTGTAGAATATAATACAGAATATATACAAGAAAAATCTATTTTTGACATTGACTTTTTCATAAAATATACTGCTGTCCATACTGATCTGCATATAGCGAAAGCTGTTTAGGAGCCAGTACATTCAGTTCAGTTGTTTAGTAGCTTAGATGTTGCGTATTTTCCTAAATGAAGAGGTTTGTTTTGATTCATGATAGCTTTGTTCCCCCCATGACTGCCATTGCTACCTCACATTATCTTGATTCTACGAGCACACTTCGCTATAGCACATGAAATTCTCAAAGCACTTAGTCAAGCAGCTAGGTTCACGAACTTATACACTCTCCACTTTATTAGGTACACCTGCAACTGTTAAGTTGCTTGTTAAAACAAATAGCTAATCAGCCAATCACATGGCCGCAACTCAATGCATTTAGGCATGTAGAGGTGGTCAAGACAACTTGCTGAAGCGCAAATTGAGCATCAGAATGGGGAAGAAAGGTGATTTAAGTGACTTTGAACGTGGCGTGGTTGTTGGTGTCAGACGGGCTGGTCTGAGTATTTCAGAAACTGCTGATCTACTGGGATTTTCACGAACAACCATCTCTAGGGTTTACAGAGAATGGTCTGAAAAAGAGAAAATATCCAGTGAGCGGCAGTTGTGTGGACGAAAATGCCTTGTTGATGTGAGAGGGCAGAAGAGAATGGGCAGACTGGTTCAAGATGATAGAAAGGCAACAGTAACTCAAATAACCAACCAAAATCTCTGAGGAATGTTTCCAACATCTTGTTGAAAGTATGCCATGAAGAATTAAGGCAGTTCTGAAAGCAAAAGGGGGTCCTAATAAAGTGTCTGGTGAGTGTATGTGCAAAAACATTACATGACTAATAGCTAACAAGCTAAAGCCTCCACTGAGTGAAGAAGTTTGTGACTTAACCAATACATTAGATGTCAAGGATATGACACGTTTTCAAGAAAACAATATGTATCTTTCATTATATTTAGTCTACTTTTGAAAGTTGTGCATTTTGTTTTGTTTTGTTTATTTTGCTGACATTTGAGTAGAGCACCTTTGAGGTCTGAGTCCCAGTGTAGTGCAATATGAAAGTTACAAAACAGGAAGGCAGCATATTGTAAATCTAGGAAACTAGCTACCTAGCCAAGTTGACCTTAGCAAGGCTTAAGAAAACCAATGACTCAAACAACAAAAATACTGTACTCAAACTACTGAGTACCATGGTCCTCTGTTTCTGCTGTTGTTCAGCCACTCTGAGTGCAAAGAACAGTGATGCAATGGAATATGTTGTTGTTGTAGTATGTTGCTTTTTTAGCAAAACTATATTTGTATCTCTGTTTATGCAACTTTCTTTTTTTACACTATTTGGCTAGCTGCCCTTTACATTGCAAGAGCATTTCATGATGAACATACCAAACGATTTTGGTTAAAAATGACTTGGAATAAAATCTAATTATATTATCTAACATTAACACTAAATGTGTGAGGCTTTGTTACAACAGCAAACTGAAAGAGCTAACAGTATGCAGCAGTTAAGAGTTCCTTGATGGCTGATGGAAACCTGTTACTTAGGCACTGCTTTATGGTGAAGACTGTAGAGTGTGTATCTTCTGCCAGAGGGAATACAATGAAAGGTGAGGCTTGCTGAGTGAGAGAGGTAATGGTCATTGTTTTATTTCCTTAATGTACATAATGGACAGAGATTGTACTGATGAGAGATCACATTTAATTTTTAGGCCTTGTCTACAGTGCATTCACATTTGATCTTAGAGTAAGAGTCAGAGTCACTATATCAGACAATGGGGTGTCTGGTCCTTTAATACATTTCATAATAATAATAATAATAATAAGCATCATCATTATAGGCTTTGGTTTACTGATTCAAGTGTCAAAGTACTTGGAAGAGGTTAACTTATGCATTTAGAGATCAGGAATAGCAGAACAGATTACATTTGGAAGTTTCATAATCAATTTCAAAATCAATTTTAATAAAAAAATGACAACAATTTCCTGATACGCTAGCCATTACATTATCTGGTATAGCATTATCTGGCTAGCTAGGTAGCCAACTTAGTGTATAAGGCTAAAGAAAATCAAATGTTCCAATAGTTTAGACTAATAAGGAGCAGTTTTCCCTATTCTTTATGAGCCAGCCTCTGGTTGAAAAGTACTTTGGACAGGTAGCCTTTTCAAAAACAAATGTCACAGTAAAAACACACCTAGTATAGTGAGCTAGCCAACTTAGCCTTCATGTGCAAGAGTAAAGAAAATCAATGACTCAAACTACTGTATCTTGCACTGACACTGCTGAAGACGGTTATCCATTTTCACTATTGACCAGCCTCTGCCAGACAGTGATATGTCTTTTCATGCTGTGCTGTATATCTGTCACTAAATAATTGAAATATCAGGAATAGCACATATTTCATATTAAGATGCAGGACAGTTTAAGTGGTCAGACAGCTACAATGATGGAAGCAATGTTTCTAATTCCTTTAGATTCCACCGCCTCATGGTGTCTAGGAAACTAGACCAGTTGACATTAGTTAGCTAGGCTTAAGAAAACAAATGTCACCAAAAAACAACAAAAAAAACATTGTACTCTAACTACTTAGGAGGATAGTCTTCTGTTTCCTCTATTAATTAACCACATCTGCCTTATAGTATGCAAACGCATGGAGCTTTGTTCAAGTTCTCTGCTGTGATCTAATACTGTTGTCTTTTCTGTTTTTTCTTTTTGGACCATTCCTGGGGCAGTAACACTAACTCTCTCTATCTCTGTACGCTCTGTCTTTAACTCCACCAGCCGAGGCCTGCCGCAAAATGATTGAAAGCCCGTTTAAAATTGGACAAAATAAAGGCGCAATAAAGGACATGTCGACCCACCTAATCCTTTCAACTTGCTCCCACCAAGCTGGGCCCTTCAAGTTTCCGAGCCTAAAAAACAACATTAGAAAAAGCTCAATGTCCTGAAGTAATCAAATCCTATGAGGCGAGTCCCTAAATCTCTGTCTGGGGAATGTGATTGTTGTAATGCGTTTATTGAAACTTGGGTAAGGTTTTATTTAATCCGCCTCGCTGTAACTGCAAAAGGGGAGATGAGAAAAGCATGCAATCTTTCATCATACTATCATCCAGCACTATTAGATTTAGCCGTGTTCTGGGTTACACTTTGTGTGTGTGTGTGTGTGTGTGTGCGTGTGTGTGTGTGTGTGTGCGTGTGTGTGTGTGTGTGTGTGTGTGTGTGTGTGTGTGTGTGTGTGTGTGTGTGAAAGACAGAGAGAGAGATAGATAGATAGAGAGAGAGTTTAATCTATAGCAGATGCAGGATAAAGTTCACCGTGATTGTGCAAAGGTTTGCCTTAATACGAGTGCTACTGGCATATTGGTTTTGCCATTCATTCATGAACTATGCTTTCAATATATGTGCAATAACATTAATTAGATATATCATCTAAAATACAAGAAAATGAAAGCAATACCTAAAGCAATATAGTCCTAACAGTATAATTTCTTTGAGTGTTTCACCCTCTGCATTGCATAATGTCATCAACAGATTTAGGAATCCAGAGAAATATCTGTGTGTAAAGGTCATCTGAAATGGGCTGATGCACAGTGGAAACTTGTGTTGTGGCCTGATGAGTCCTGCTTTGTCATGTTCTCCAGGCCATAGAAGAAAAGGACCATCCAGATTGTTACCAGCATAAATTTGAAAAGTCAGCATCTCTCATGGTATGGTGGGCATTAGAGGGGAGTTGCACATCTGTGAACGCAACATTAATGCTGAACACTGTTTAATTGAAAATAGCCAAGTAGCCAATAGCCAGCTCCTAAACAAGCATACAGGAAATTAATACAGGTCATGACAAAAGTTCTACTGGTTTCTATGTATTTTGATTCATTAGTTAAAACCTATTGTTTTTCTTAGCAAGGTCAAATAGGGTATATGAAGCTTTACAGACATCTCCTTCTGAGTCCCCTCTTCCTAGTAGAAATAAAGGCCTTTCCAATAAAATAAAAACTCAGTGTATCATTTGTGTTCTACCTGCTAAAAGGCCTATATTGGGTCCATATGCTGTGTTGTGCTTAGATGTAATTTGTTGATGGATGCTTATCTCTGATAGCTAACTGATTCTTAATTTGTTTTTCTCCTGGTAATTATCCTACAGATATTTTATGGCAACTCTAATTGCCATAACTGATGCTCCTGAAGGCTTGATGATCTGAATCAGATTTGTTACATTAAAAGCTTGTGAATAATTAAAATCTGATAAATATAACTGATTGATATCAACAAAGACAATGAAGACTTTTCCTATACAATAAAGTACATCACTGCAAAGCAGTGGAATATTTTGGAAACCCTTCTTTGGTTAAATCAGATGTAGATTAGAATAAATATATGTGAACATATTTTTGTAGAATACAAATAAAACTAGAATACATGTGTTTGTGTTCCTGGTAAATTAATTTATTAGTAATTAGAAGTAGAATTCCACTGAATGGAAGAAAAATTTCACAGATTTTTGTGATATCTGCATAATTCCATTGGTGGGATGTAAATACTGTCATACAGAGTGGCTAATTCAGATATCTTAACAGTGGTGGTGATTCAGGGCTCACAATGTTTAAATTGCAAATATAGCATTTTTTTCTATTCAAAAGCATCAGTGAACGTGGGTGTGATGTTGATGATAAAATAGTGATGATACGTTTTCTTAGGTACAGTTTTCCTCAATCAGCGCTCCACCCTGAACTTATTGTGAAATAAATAAGCTGTAAGGCAAGACCTTCTCAAAACTACAAAGAAATTGTTTTTCATGCATTAATGTATTTATAAACACCACCACCACTGTGTTATAATCACCACACTTGTGAACAGTTATGACTTGATGAATTGCTCTAGAATGGAGCCTTACACATCCACCCTTCTGAATGACTTTATTTACAATTTATCTATTTAATCATGCAGAAATTTTAAAGAATTGGTGGAATTTTCCTTTAATTGTAAAAGAGTTTGGAAACTTTAAAGAAATGACTGCTTGCTTCTGTTCGTTTTGTGTGTAGTGTTGGGCCAGGTCTGTGTGGGTGTATGTAAAACCTGCAAAACTGAAAAATGGATGTTATTTCCAGCATCAGACAAGTTGTTGACAGGAGTTCAGGAGGAAACACTCACTCACTTCCCTCAAGATGCCTCACGTCACTAGGGGCCCTGAGCAGGCTGTGTCAGTGCGTGTGGAGGAGGTGAGGGGGTTATATCAGCAGGTACCAAACCGCCCACTAGGGTTACAAGACTTACAGCCTGTTAATAACTGGAAGGGTGTGTAAGTATGTGTGTGTGTATGTATGTATGTATGTATGAGTGTGTGTGAGTGTGTGTGTGTGTGTGTATATGTGTGTGTGTGTGTGTGTGTGTGTGTGTGTGTGTATGTGTGGCGTTATTTCAGTGGCATGGCTAAGTAAGCACAGCAGATGAACAGGTTTGAGGCTGAATGCAGGTTGCAGAGTCTCTGATGGTTGAAGAGTGTTCACTACATTCAAGTAAACTCCCTCTTGTGCTCTGCACTTGTACCATATTTCAGAGAATCAACAAATAACTGCAGTAAGATCAGCTTGAAAGTGAAGACCATCAACCTGTCCACTGAAAAATCTTACAGACTGGTTATTTCTTTTTTACAATTTACAAAATATATGCCCATTTTGAATTTGATGCCAGCAACACATTCCAAAAAAATTGGGACACGGACAAGTTTACCACTGTTTCATCACCTCTTCTGTTAACAGCACTCTGTAAGCATTATGAAACTGTGGAGACACTGCTGTAGTTTTGAAAGTTAAGTGTTTTCCCATTCTTAATTGATACAGAATTTCAGCTGCTCAACAATTCGAGGTCTCCTTTATTGTATCTTTTGTCTCATAACACACCAAATGTTTTCAGCGGTGACAGGTCTGGACTTCAGGCAGGCCTAAGTAGCACCCAGAATCTCTTTCTACAGTGCCATGTAATATGAATGTGGTTTGGCACTGTCGTGCTGAAATAAGCAAGGCCTTCCCAGAAAAAGACATCATCTGGATGGTAGCGTATGTTGCCAAATATATATATATATATATATATATATATATATATATATAGTTGCTTTTGTATATTGTTCAGCATTAATGATGCCATCACAGATGTGCAGGTCTCCCATGCCGTGTGCACTAATGCACTGCTATACCATCATGGACATGGCTTTTGAACTGGGCAATGATAACAAGACATACTTTAAAAATGAATAAAATTAACTTTACTACAATTTGCAGAAAAAATGATGTAGTAAAGCTTCTACCCTGTAGAGGATGCATTTTTACTCATAATCTCAAAAAAATTTCTCTTTTATAGTGATCATTTATTCATTTTATTGCAATTGTCTTATGTGCATTTGAAAATACACGCAAAATGAACCACTTTCTACTCTTGACAGTTCTGATCACATCCACGTTCAGGCTCTGAACTATTTTGTGGCGTCTGGTGAAACGCTAATGTACTATTTTCCATCCTAAAGATAACTGTAAGGCATGAGTTCTTCAGTACTAATTACTATATTTAATTCTAGATTATATATTGGTATCTCTTGATCCGTACCAAACACTTCAAGTATAACAAATGAAGAGTAAAAGCATGTGATTCTACATGATCACATCTTCTGTAGGTACACATTTGCTCTGCATTGATCATAGCTTGTATGTTTAACCTGAAGAATATCCTAATATGTACATTTCACATATGGGTGGAAAGAAAATATTGATAGCACATATCAGAGATCATTCCAGGATGGAATGGCCATTTTTGAACCCTTCAAATCAAGGCCTGGTGGTATCTGGAAATACTGCACTTTATTGTAATTAAGGTTTTGCATTAGTTCAAAATAAACAGGTTTCTTCTGTGCTGCATGGGTGAAAATCACATAAAAGGAACATACCATAAAATGACCTACATACATTCTGTTCAGATAAAAATGCAGAAGCATTAGGCAAGAGCAGGTTTGTATGAATGTTTGGAATTTAAGTGTGAAACACTGCAGCGGCTGAACAAACTTCAGAAAAGGTTTATGGGTTTGGGGCAGGGTTCATGTCCCAGTCAGCATAATTTACGGCTAGATGAAAAATAAATATTACTTAACGTTAGAAAGTGTGAGCTGTTATAATATATAGTGATGAGTAATATGGTACTCACCAATGATCTATGCATGGTCTTGCTAATGATTACATCTTTTCAGTGTAGCAGAAAGCTGTTATGGCCTGTCAGGTCACCAGATGTGCAGCTGGGAAGATACAAAACTCCAACCTATAACTTAACGTATGGCAGTATGCAGTTTAAATTGTGGTATTTATTCATAACCAGGTGTGTGACTGTGGAGTGAACAGTGATTCATTCTCCAGTTTGAAATTGTGGCTGATATAGGGAAATAAGCACTTAAATCTGCATTATATAAGATTTTGGTAAAATTGAAAGAAGTAGCATGGAAACAAAACAAAAGATTTTTGATTTGTGTCCTTTTGTGAGTCACCCTGCAAACCCTGAAATAGTCATTTAAGTTTCAGAGACATCAGGTTGGTTTTCACAGCTGTTTTTTTATACCACATCATGTGTCTTTATATACTATCAGCACACACACAGGCTCAAAAAGAAGGTCCGGTTTGTTTAGTTCCCAAATTGTAAAATCAACATTATATTGATGGAGATATAATGACAATAGTAGATTCACTTGCGTCCTCAGAAGACATGCCATTCACCAAGTTTTGGCTGAGTTCTCTTTGAATACTCTTTCAGTGTGTCGCATTCTGAAGCATAACCAATGTTACAAAATGTTTATCCACATGTTGCCTGCAATGCACATTTCCAGGTGCAAAGCCCTAAATAAAATAGTATAGCTTTAAACACATCAGCATGAGTTGTAAAGTCCCTGGAGCTGACTTTTGTGAAAGGAAGAAGCTGTGCTTCTTTTGAAATTCAAAGTAACAAACAGCCACTGACATTTAGCCCTTAGAAGTTGCAGTGAAAGTGAACGCATGTTGTAGTTTTATATTAATAGGACCTAAGCAGAGAAATCTGGTTGAAAGTGCACATGTGAAACTTTCCTTTGATACTTCATTTGTAAGCATTTACATTTATGGCATTTGGCTGACACTCTTATCCAGAGTGACTTACAATTTGATCATTTTACACAGGTAGGCCAAGGTGGTGTTAAGAGTCTTGCCCAAGGACCCTTATTGGTATAGTGTAGGGTGCTTGCCCTGGTCAGGGATTGAACCCCAATCTACAGTGTAGAAGGCAAAGGTGTTAACCACTACACTAACCAACCACCAAGCACGATGGGAGACATTTTATTATGATTTGAATTTGCTGAAAGGTCATGTGTACAATATTGTTTTGCAGAAAGATAAACATGGCAAAGATGTAACACATGAGTTGTGTCATTTTGTCATGAGTATAAACTAAAACTTGAAGGAGTGTGAATGTGAATACAGCAGACAAACCAGATATAAATGTAAACAGAACAACCAAACAATAACTCTAGACTGCTAAGAATTAAAAGAAGAAATGCAGGACAATATCGGGATGATAAATAAAATGAAGAAATTTCACATATTGGAAAAAAAATGTGGCCTTTAGCTACGTGCTTTATTTTCTTCTGCTCTGTTAAGGTCAGCAAAAAACAGATATTAAGCACTACAATTTGCAGAAAATGACGTATTTAAGTTTGTGGAAGATGTATTAACTTATTTTCTTATTGTCAACAATATGTACATATGTGTAATTTGTCAAGGGGTGTTCAAACTTTTGCACACAACTCTGTTGATTGTAATTCTGAAGAGCATACCGTTGGCAATGTTTGGGCTACTGTGCTAAAATGTCTGTATTGTATATTGCATTTATTTATTTTTTGTTCTTTTTTCCTTTGTAACCCCACATAAATAGGTGTTATACATTCACCAGCCACTTTATTAGGTGCTAGTAAAAGATTGGACCACCTTTTGCCTTCGGAACTGCCTTAATTCTTCGTGGCATACAGCCTGTCTGGCACCAACAACCATGCCATGTTCAAAGTCACTTAAATCACCTTTCTTCCCTGTTCTGATGCTCGGTTTGCACTTCAGCAAGTTGTCTTGACCACCTCTACATACCTAAATGCATTGAGAGCCATGTGATTGGCTATTTGTGTTAACAAGCAATTGAATACATTTACGGCATTTGGCTGACGCTCTTATCCAGAGCGACTTGATCATTTTTACACAAGTAGGCGAAGGTAGTGTTAGGAGTCTTGCCCAAGGACTCTTATTGGTATAGTGTAGGGTGCTTACCCAGGTGGGGGATTGAACCCTGGTCTACAGCATAGAAGGGAGAGGTGTTAACCACTACACAACACCAACCATGAATATGTACCTAACAAAGTGGCTGGTGAGTGTATACCTTTTTAATGCTAATCTAGGTAGCTGTAGACCCAGTGTCTCCATGTTATGTTTATAGTATGGCAGATATGATCAGTTAACTTTTAACTGTTAGAGTTAACAGCTCTGAATGATATGCATACTTTGTTTATAAACGATGTTTTTATTGTACACAACAATATTATTCCGCTAACTGACATAAACAAAAACAGCACTGCCGATTTCTGCTTGTAGCTTGAAGCTACTCAGTGGAATTTATGATAATACATTCACCATGTGCTTACTGTGCTCAGCCTTCTCTGTTAACAGAGAAGTGCACCTTTTTCAGGTTGATGGACGCACCTCTGCAGTTTAACCACGCCCCCATTCTTACTCTCTCGTATCAGCCAACCACATCTGTGGCATGGACGAACGGGTAAATGTGAAAGCATGTGAGCAGGAAGTACATTCTGTATGTACCCCACACAAGCCCCTCCCTCCTGGCCCCACGCCAAACATTAACATTTTCAGAGTGTTTGATGTTTTGCTGCTTTTGTGTTGGCAGCCGTGGAGGCGCAGGCAGGAGGGAGGGGTTTCAGGAGGCAAGTGGGGGGTTTGTTTGGTGGGGGGGTGATTAGCAAAAATAAAGGAGACAGTAGGGGGACCAGGGAGGTGGGGGCGGGGGGCGTCTGGGGCCAGCGTCGTTGAGCCGTCGTTGCTGTTGGTCGGCCCCTGCGGCAGAAGAGGCTGGAGCTGTGTAAATGAGCGCTGGGCCTCATTCCGTGCCCCTCTTTTGCTCTGTATTGCTGCAGGTGCAAGTGGGAGGCGGCCCTTCTGCTACTGTTTCTACTGTTGCCGCCATGCTGCTGTTTTTGTCCTGTCTCACCGTGACGTGTTTGTGTGTGTGTGTGTGTGTGTGTTGCTTTTCATCTGTTGCCTGTAGTGTGCCAGAATAGAACCAACCCCCTTTCCTCATACACACATGCATGCAGACACACACACACACACAAACAAACACACTCCCCTCCAGTACAGTTGTTAGCCCACATGTAGTAGATGTGCTAGCTTTGTGGGTCTCTCTCTCTCTCTCTCTCTCTCTCTCTCTCTCTCTCTCTCTCTCTCTCTCTCCCTCTCGCTGTCTGAGCCGGGGCTTTGTGCTCAGGGTCCTGAGGTGTTTTGGGATTTCTCCTGGTTGCAGGCCTCGGGGAGGCCCGGTAACTGAGCCACCAGTCGAGGGAGCTGGACCAATTACACTGCTAGGATAAATGTAGCGCCATGCATGGATTGTGGTACTTAACAGGCCGAGAGAAGGCAGGCTTCACCAGGGTATTTTAAATGGAAGGGAATTTAAAAACAGATTTATGGGGCAGTTAAAAATAGTAGGCGACTGATTCCCCCCCCCCACTCGTTTTGCCTCCTTTCTTCCTCATCCCTTCGGTCTTTCATAAAATGATATATCTGCTGAAAGGAGGGAAAGCTCTCCCCAGTGGAGCAGCCAAACACAAATTGACTATTTCAATCCTGTAGCATAATAGCCTCATTGCACCTTTTTTTTCTCCCCGCTCCCCCCCCCCCCCCACCTCTTTCTCTCCCTCTCGCTCTCTCTCTCCTCTCCTCCTCTCTTCTTCCTGACCAACAATGACATGTTAAATTAGGCCTTAACTAAATCTGAGTTAATGAATTATTCCAACATCTATGATGTGATTATTTTAATTAATGGGCCAACATACCTGCTGTCACTCCTGTCTCCAAATGAACACCATGCCCAGCTCTCTTTTTTTTTTCTGACACCAATTTAGAGATGCTGTCCTTCCCTCCTCCACCAAGCACTGTGTGAAATAAGTGTATGTGGCCATTTACAGATTTTGAACTGAGAGAATGTTTTACTTGTGCTTTATTTCCAAAGTATTTCAACTGCTTAAAGAAATAAATCCATGGTATGTTTATGTAGGTTCAGTTTGAGCCTGAATCGTATTGTGATGCAGCTATGCACGCTCACCACTTTGCTAGAAACACCTAACTTGTAGGCCCATCTTGCTGGACTGTAGCCCATCTGTTGCCCAGATGGAGATAAGTCACCTTACTGCTGCTGTCCAACCAGCTTTTGTCATATATCTGTGTGCAGCACATAAATATCTGTTGTTACTGTTTATGGTAGGTGCAACTGTTATGCTAACTCTTTGGATAACTGCAGCTTCATCATACTGCTGCCAGTGATGCCCATTATCTGCATTTTTTCATACTGATCAGTACGTAGTATTATATTCTTGCAAATAATTATATCATAATTACTTTTTTCTACTTTTATTTTTATGATGCATAGTTATCAAGAAAGCTAGCATGCTAATTGCACCAAAATGAAAGATTTTTTTTTTCTTGTCGCCGATCCTCTGGACCACGGTCACGCCTATTTCACAAGCTGGCACAAACTGCAGGTGTCGACTGTGACCCTGGCTTTAGACCTTCATCATTGCTCTCAGTTGGATAGACCACTCTCAACCTATTGACACCACAAAAGTGCTATTGTACTCCATATCCATGCTCAAGAATAGTCCACCATCCAAAAATGTCTATAGACAATAGATGGGCTACAATTTATAAATGTACATATACACTCACTGGCCACTTTATTAAGTACATTAACATTAACAGTTAATTGATCATATCTGCCATAATATAAACATACCATTGAGACACTGGGGCTACACCTACCCAGATTAGCATTATATAGATATATAACATCTATTTCTGCAGAGTTACACAGTAAAAAAAGAATAAAAGATAAATAAATACAATATACAATACAGACATTTGAGCACAGTAGCCCAACCATGGCCAATGGTATGCTCTTCCGAAATACAATCAACACAGTTGTGTGCAAAAGTTTGAACACCCCATTGATAAATTACACATATACACCCACCGGCCACTTTATTAGGTACTTTATTGTTAACACAAATAGCTAATCAGCCAATCACATGGCCGCAACTCAATGCATTTAGGTGTGTAGAGGTGGTCAAGACAGGTGAAAGGTGATTTAAGTGACTTTGAACGTGGCATGGTTGTTGGTGTCAGACGGGCTGGTCTGAGTACTTTAGAAACTGCTGATCTACTGGATTTTTGATGCACAACCATCTCTAGGGTTTACAGAGAATGGTCAGAAAAAGAGAAAATATCCAGTGAGTGGCAGTTGTGAAGAAAATGCCTTGTTGGTGTGAGGGGTCAAAAGAGAATGGGCAGACTGGTTCGAGATGATAGAAAGGCAACCGTAACTCAAATAACCAATCAAAATCTCTGGAATGTTTCCAACACCTTGTTGAAAGTATGCCACGAAGAATTAAGGTAGTTCTGAAGGCAAAAGGGGGTCCAACCTTTTACCAACAAGGTGTACTTAATAAAGTGGCTTGTGAGTGTATAGAGCAGACTTTTAAAGTAGGTGGTCCTTAGTGACAAGTGATTAGAAGTACAAATTTCTTTATAAAGTGCATGGCTTATAGGCCTAGTGCTCACTTACATTTAGTATTATTCTTACTCTGCACTGGGGTTCTTCTGGACACGCACTTCATCAAATCCAATCTTGTTCAAAGTCCCAGTCCTATAACTGATCTCATGCCACTATGGAGGCCTTGAGGAGATTGCCATGGTGGGCTTGTGCTAGTTTTGCTGTCCTCCTTCGACATGTCTGACCGTGCTGTGTTCAAGCGTGACCTGTGTGGTCCGGTAATGAAAGCAAAGCATACAGAGTCAAGTACATATTAACACTGAGGACCAATTAAGCAAAGCAAACACTCCAATAGCTAGATACTGCTGCCAACAAACTGCACCCAAGGCAGATGGAGCCCAGGAACACACCCTTCAGGGAACACTGCGCTCTGCCCCGGTCAAGCATACTGCCATGGTAACTGATTCATTGAAAAATGGTTGAGTGATTTTTTTTTTTTTCATTTGAGGCAATGATGTGAATTCTTTTTAAAATAACATTAATATATCGGTTAATACCATCAATTACACAAACATTGGGATATAAAAAAAGTACAAAAAAACTCCAGACCCAAAGTGCAGTGAAAATTCATGCTGGACTAAAAGGGCATTTGTGGGTGGAGATCGCACATGCAGATTCATAATGGTTTAATTGGGGTGTGGTTGTTAGCAGGACACCAGATTGCTTACTTATATAAAAAAATTACTGGCTCATAGGTACAAAGAGTAGTGGCTAAAATGTTGACTGGTAGAGTAAGAGAATCTTAGCTAGTAACCTAGAAAAATGTTAGGTAGTGTTGTGACAGTAGTAGCTATTTGTGTTATTCAGCTATCTAAAACAGTGTGGTTAACTGCATGTAGTCTTTCAGATGCACCTGTAGCCGTCATTCCCGGTGTCACTGCTGGAGAGTATGTTCAGCCGGCAAAATCTGTTTTCATTTTCCATTGTCAACAATTGAGTACAGATAAAGTAGGGCTGAGTCAGCACTAAATGCAGCATAACTAATATAATTTATAGTTAGATTACTAGCTGTACTGAAACACCAATTCTGCCTGGACTAAGGACTTGAATGTGCCTTATGTTTAGCAGCACTGCTCTTGTTTAACATACCTATTAGCAAGCCAACTCATTAGCCTACCTAGTGTTAGTAACGTTATGCTCCCCAGCCACCTAGCTGTGTTGATAATGTTAGCTCGACACAGCTGTGCAATGCACAGGGGGCTGTTTGAGTTATTGTTTGTAGCTACAAATTAAGCTCCTATTTTAATAAAGGCTGAAAAAAGCATCAACATTTCTTACGTTATTGTGCTACACAGTGATTTTTTTAGCTAACATTTGGTAGTTAGCTAAGTACTAAGAAAGCTTTTTTGAGGTTAAGGGGTGAACTTCAGCGAAATATGACCAGTGTTTTATTTTTCAACATTTGGCTTAACATTAATGTTATGAACTAAAAGACAGAAATTTTTGCTGGAGGGTATTTTCAAGTAAGTTTCAAGGTGCACTCTGGTGACATCAGATGGCACTGACTGGTTTAAAGAAATGTTGTTCCAGGAATAACAAAGCAATTCGGGGCTGTTGAAAAGCTCTAATTGAAGAAATTGTCATTGAGTTGCCTCAACTCATGAGCAGAAAAGGTCTTGGAATAGACAGCAACTTCTGACCACAAATCAATAATGATAGTCCTTCTCTTTCTGCTACCAGTAGCAAGTTAGCTAGATTCTGTTACTATAGAAAGAGCAAATAAATGAATGGCAAGAAATGCAGGGTGTATTTTCTATACTCATGCAGGTTTCCTTGTGAACCCATACAGAAAATTGTCTTCCAGTTGACGAGTCCAGGGGTCACCAATCTTATCCACAAAGAGCGGATGTGGCTGTGAGTTTTTCATTCCAGCTAAGGCAGGAGCACATCCCATATAACTAATCTCCTGTTTGATGACTGAAACCTACAGATTATACAAGTAGAATCAGGTGTATTTCTGCTCCATTGGAATGAAAACCTGCAGACACAGCGGCCCTTTGCGGGTAAAGTTGGTGATACTTGGCTAGCCCTTTCAGTAGTTTATTTAGATAAATAACCAGTTGAAGAAAACATTATTTCACTGTCCCTATCTTTGAACAAGATAGTTTTGCTTGGTTAAAATTCCACGTCTCTTCTCTCCGTAACTGTACCTTCCTTTTTGATCCTGAAGATAATTCAAGCCTGGCCTGTTTAGGAGAGGGTGGGGCACTCTGTGTTTTTCATATTAGCAGGAAGTCCGTTTCACGGCAGATTCTTTGGCAGATTGCTCTTTGCAGTTTATAGTCTTGGAAAGTTGTTTCAGGCTTGGGCATAACCTGAACTGGTCTTGAGAACATGTCTGTATGTGAATGAGTTGTGCTGTTTTGTAGTTGTTGTGGATGTTAAACAAAACAATCAGGATTTGGACAATTTCCCTGCTTATTTTCTAACTAATAAAAACATTACTCATTCCAACATTGGCATATAAGCCATTTTTATTACCTGTTTCAGGGTTGAAGGGGAATTCCACCATTCCGCAGTTTCTGCATAATGCAATCATTAAGATGTAAACAAAGTAATTCAGAGTGATTTGATCTGACATGTGCAGTTCTAGAGAAATGCAAAGTCAGAGCTGTTGATAGGAACCAGAAGTCCAAAGCACACACACACACACACACACACACACACACACACACACACACACACACACACACACACACACACACACACACACACACACACATTTTCTAAGCTGCTTCTCCCTCAGGGTCGCAGGGGGCTGCTGGAGCCAATCCCAGCGGTCATTGTGCGGAATGCAGGATACACCCTGGACAGGTTGCCAGTCCATTGCAGGGCAGTGAAGTCCAAAGCATCTAATGAAAATGTGCATCAGAGAAAGCTATTGCACAAAATGGTTAAAATATGCTGCCTGATGCCTGCAACATTGTTTCATGATAGTTTTGACATAAGGTTTTGCCCTAAATATTATGCCCTAATATGTTTGTCTGTGTGTGTGTATGTGTGTGTGTGTGTGTGTGTGTGTGTGTGTGTGTGTGTGTGTGTTTGTGTGTGTGTGCGTGTGTGGAAATCACACAAAGGTAATCACAGCTGGCAAGTTTATACATTCTGAACTGTTTCACATCACATTGCTCTGAATGACTTTACATCTCAGTGATTGAATTATGCATAACTCAGAATTATGCATAAATTCTGAAGTTATTTTCTTTTTACTGTAGATGTGTGCTTACAAAGTGATAATGACATGTATAGACGTTTACGTCTGACTGTTTTACCATTTACGGCTCATGTTTGTGTTTGCTCTGGGAGCAGTTAGTCATGGCTTTAATTGAAGCACACCTGTAGAAAAGGAACACTTCACTGCCACAGTGAAACATGCTTTTGTCTCTGTGGAATACTGGATTACTGACTCACTTACATGACTGAGCTATTACCTTACCGCAAACACACACGCAGCTCCAGAAAGTACTATATATAAGCACTCCTTTTACTTCCCCCACCCCTGGGGAGTGAGTTATGTCTGTCTAGATATCTACATCTGTCTCTTCAAGACTCCATACAGGTGGGTAGTCAGTATTGTGGAACACTGGAGTTCAGCACTTGCCCTTTGTCAAACACAGACAGATAGACAGGCTGGGGGAGTGAATGTGAATGTACGGTAGCTGGATTTGGTATTTAAAGTTCAGACCTGTTAAAGCTGTAGGCCAGACTAGGGGAATAACACTCTGTCATCTACATCACTGTGTCCTTCACTGCTGTTCTGTTTCAGAAGGTTTCAAACTACACGCTTGTCTGTAGAATAGTGCCCAGGATATTCATATTTTCTTTCGCTCTTTCTCTTTTTCTCTTTTGCTCTCTCTGCCTGTCTGGCTTTCAGTGTTGTTTAGCTACGTATATGATTGTAAATGAAATGGGAAAAGTATGACAAACTGAAATAATTTTCAACCCCAATTAGGACCAGGGGCGGACAGCCTAGGAGGGTCAGTATCCAGCACACGTCTGTAGTCCCCCTACTCAAACACACTATTTACAAACACACACAACAATTAACAGTTGAGCTGAGTCTGAGCAGGAAAATCACCAAACTGTGCAGGACACTGGCCCTCCAGGACTGGAGTTGTGCACCCCTGCTTTAGATACTCACTACAAACATGAAACTCTTGTAATATCTAGTGTAATTGTTGTTTAAGATTATTTTTTTGATTTTGATTGTTAGATTTATTAGATAATCACAGAAAAAATACATGAAAGCACATAGTCACTGAACAAAACCTTTTTTTTCTCTTTTTTCTCTCTCTTGTGAATGCTGTTTGCTTATATTGTGTAAAGATTACACTGTGAATAAACCAATAGAAATGGCCCAAAATTACTTGTAAAATAATTTTATTACATTAACTTACTTTACTTAAGAAGTTTTTTTTTTCCTTCTCCTTTTGTTCAGACAGGGCTGATATAGTTATTATAGATTGTAGGTAGTTATAATAGGTTTTTATGCACATTAAATCAAGTCTTGTTTTCATTTCAATCTGTGATACACAGCTTGTTTGCTAAAATGTGCTTTTAGACAGTATAATTCTATAATGTAAAACCTAGTTAGATTCAAGGAGGTTTTTGCCAATAAAATCGTAAATGTCCAGTATAACAAAATGTTTTTTTCTATGTTTAGTTTTTTTTTTGTTTTAATCTCAACAACAAATAAATATTGCTAAGTTCAGCATTTTGAATTAAATTAAAACATAAAACTTGCCATAACTTTTGCACAGTACACATCTTCTGTATTTCCTAAATATATAAAATTGAGCAAGTAAACAGTAATTGTGCTTTTGCAGAAGTGTGTTCACTGCAGAGGACTTTTCACTTAGAAAATAAGCAAAACTTGTAATTTGACCGGGGCCAGTGTGTCCTGCAATGTAAATTGAATACATTCAGACATACGTACGCACAAACTCATGTGCCAAGCCCAAAATAGCAAAACAACAAGTAAAGATATATATATATATATATTATATATTATATATATATTAGAAAATGTTTTCAGGCTAATATTTGGAACATATAGGGCATTCATTTTAAAAGAAAATGTAATACTCCAACTATCCTCAATTTTTTATTATGGCTTATCACAAGAAACTGTTTGACTGTGCACTTACGTCATTTAAGGTTAGTCAGGGTTGTTGAAGTAAACTGGACCATTACTGTGTGGTTCAGTCCCTCTCTTTTTCAGTCTGCAGAATGCCTGCTGTGTGTGAATGACATTTCTTAGCGGCTGCTGACTGTAGGCTAAATTGTTTGCAAGCTTGTCAGAGGGGAGCGTTATTATTATTTTTTTTCATCTGTTACAGAACACCTACAGGAAACAGGCACTGTTTGGCTAAACACTGAGTAGTAGTATATAAGGTAAATAATATGTTCAGCACCTTAAATCTAATTTTTCAGGCCTAAATCCGTGTGACAATGATCTCATCTGTTTAAAGGTGCCTGTTTGTGAGTGAAATCAGGAAGAAGAGTCCCTCTGGAGATGATTATTCTTTAGAGACTTTACCATTTTTTAAAATATAGTTTTAAATACTATGTCAGTTGATTGCTTTAAAAGGTTTAATGAGAAATGGTCAGTGAGCACAGTTAGTTGATCTGTAAGGCACTGATATTTGAAATGGTCATCTGTAGTCTTTGTGGCAGTGGAATCTGAATGCCTGAGGTGAAGATAAAGTGAAAGAGATTTGTGTGTGCACAAGGCTGTGTGAGGTCACTGGCCTTGCCGTGCATTGAAATAATTAGTGACTTTTTTATGATTTTGGCCTGGTGGAGGGTTATGAGTGCTTGCTGGGGGTTTGTCTGTAACCTTCTCTGAGTGAAGCTCCTGAGCAATGCAGCTCATCACCGGCTGGTGCTTTATCACTCCAGAGAACATAGTTCCATTGCTCCACTGTCCAGTGCTGGGTCAATTTTATACCCCCATGACCCTTGCTTGTCATTGGTTAAGATGACCTTAGACTCATGCGGGTACTGTCTCATTTGGTGTCTTGTTTTTCTGTAGAGATTATACAAGCTATGGGCACCCATTTAAATGCCTGTATCAATAATGAGTTCACCTTGAAGTTGCTGACATCATCAATTGGAGGGATTATCTGAAAACATTGGAATATACAGTGTATGTTTCATTACCCTAAGTGTGGGTATTTCCACAAAAAATTATACATGTAATTATTGCTAATGTTCTGTAAAGCTTGTCCAACCTAACATTTGGTGTTAGAGCATGGATAGATCAATTATGGAGTGAAAAATATACACTATGTTTAAATTGTGTGCACAGTTTGTATGTATGCAATGTCTATTTATTTTTTTACATATTATTCTGGGGGTAGAGAAGTACTTTTTCTTTGATATTTTCTATTTGCAACTCTCTCTGATGTGCCAGCTGTTTTGCAGGAGGAATAATTGAGTTGAATATTGTCCTTCAGAGTAAATAAGAAAGAAACTTCCTCTGCTGTCTCTCTCCCTGGCTGTTATGGTTCCATGTATCCACGTAAAGCATCGCTTCGTTTGCAGGAAACACATGTCTTTGTTTAATTATGGTTATATGGCCATCATAAATAGACTCTGTGTTATGGAAGGAGATTCTTTATGGGGGCTCAGAAAACCAAACTCCAGCTTTGAAGTGTTAAAGACACCGTGGTACCAACAGTAAAAGTGCTGAGCTGAAGGCAGTCAAATGATATTTGCTTTTTTCCTTAAAACGACTGAGTTTGATGTCCAGCTTTATTGTGCTAGTAGAGGTATTAATTGGTTATTTTAAAAAGATTATATAGGCCAACCTAGGAGTTTTATATACTAGGGATGCACATTGGCAGCACATGTATAGATGCTTGGTGTATGGTGACAAGGTGTAACCCATTTTCTTAAGCAAACACAGGCAAACTGGTCTTGATGGGCCTGTTCCCTGAGCAATGGGGAGGCAGTCGTAAAAACTTAAACACAGTGGTCACAAGGGCACTTACACTTTCGTTAGCAAACACAGGTCTCACTAGATTCCATGGGTATGATGATCGTCTTTGGTGAGGCAGTTTGTCAGAACCTACAGACAGCTGAAACAAGAAATATTGTGATAGTTCACAATGAAGTGTGATACCTGAAAATACTTTTAATTCAGGTCTTAACATGGAATGTCAGACCAAAAGACAGTATAGTCATCTTTTCAAAAGTATTGGTAGGTCTGTATCAATTATTACATAATGTCAGTGGTGGACAAAGTACACAAATCATGTACTTGAGTTAAAGTAGAGATACCTGAGGTAAAATATTGATCCAGTAGAAGTTCCTCCCTGTAGACCTCCACTTGAGCAAATGTAAAACAGTGCTTTCAAATGTACTTAATTCTCAAAGGTAATCATACAAAAAGATTAATTAACTTAATGCAACTTAGTTGCAAGTTTAATAAAAACTTGCTTTACACACAGGTTCACAAATACTCTGCTGCAACTGTAGGTCTCTGTTCATAAGCTAGAAAAAAACAAATTTACTATAAAATGAAATATGTGTACATTTCTACATGTCTCTACATGTGTACATGTCTATATTGTGTTTTTTTACACAAAGTTAGGTTAGTTCCATCATTTATGTTGAACAGACACTCCCAAAATTTTATGCTGCTGCACTGACTGAATGTTGTGCTTGCACTGGGTCGGTATGGCCAACAGGTCAAAACAAGCTCAAAACAAAGTGA
Source organism: Pygocentrus nattereri (assembly GCF_015220715.1). NCBI lineage: Eukaryota > Metazoa > Chordata > Actinopteri > Characiformes > Serrasalmidae > Pygocentrus > Pygocentrus nattereri. Next base: position 16,243,551 of record NC_051234.1, on the reverse strand, counting down.
CCGCTGTACCCTGATTGGTGTTATTGCTTCATGCTTCTTTTGTTTTAATTGTTTTTTATACACACATAAGCCAAACGGAAGGACAGATTTTGCATAATAAAAAGCGCCCAAAATGGAAAAACTTCAGTAGTATAGATAGAAGTACTTAAGTGCAGTAACGAACTGCTGCATGATGCTGATAGAAATTACTTTATTCATTTGTTAAGACTACGGATGGGTGATGCAGAAAAAATACTGTATCACAATACTTCAGAACGTCTTTCAGGATATGTGATATGCACACTTTTTTTTCTAAGATTTATTAAATAGTAAATGAAAAACTATTACTACGACTAATAACAATAATAATCTTCTTTATTCAATAATTCTTTATTCAGTGTTTCACAAACTGCATTGCACTAAATCCAGTTAAGCAGTCAGGACAAAGGTTACACACGATATGCTCAGAACACCTCCTTAATCAGATGTTTCATCATAGCGAAGAGGAAAGCTTCATGCATAGCTTTATTTTCCATCTCTTTTTGTTACTTTACAAGTCACGCTAGCAGTTCATATGACCTAAATATTGGTAACAACCCTTTCAATGCTCTTGTGGAATATTTTTCTCTGACAACAAATGTAGCAAGACAGAGGTAGTAAATGTTTGGTTGTGCCCTTGTGTAAAGGGCTACAAGTCCTGCTGTCCACTAATGATCAGATCATTTGAAGCCCATGTTAATACCGAATGTGAACAGGGCCTAAGAGTTCTAATTTTTGATTCAATGCTATTACATATAGTATAATTTAGTGGGTAATGCTTGTAAGTAATATTTATTCATTTTCACTTGACCTGTGTCTGTTGACAGTTAGAAAAAAAGAAGGTAAACATCTTATGTGGCCGATTTAGGCTTGTACTGTAGTGGTTGCATATAGTTAACAAAAAAGACAATATATGTGCAGTTATTTCATTGGAAATTTCATTACATTTCATGATTCTTTTGTTTCTCACAAGCATTCGTTTTTAAATGCATTTTAGGATGTCATGGGATGCCCTTGTAAACTTGGATATCTAATCCTGCATTATTTCAAAATCAGAAAAAAATAAAACGTTAAGTTAGCTTACGCGATCACCCAGTAGGTTAAACACAGTGCGCAATATTCACTGCACCATTCACTAAATGTCAAACCATCTAACTAACAATTTATGAATGCTAAACAGTGATGCAAACTAGGAGAGTGGTGCTGGTTAGCATTAGCTATTAGCTTATCTAGCATGATAACAGCCCTGCTCTCCATGGAATATGTTCAGCTCTGACTAACTAAAGCAGCAACGCAGGATGATAATGATTCAGTGGTTCAGCTGTGCTGAAGGGACAGAAAACTGAAATTGGTGTTTGGATCTGCAGCTTGATCGGCTAACATAACATTAGCTTAGCAAGCACACCGAAGACCCAAGCAGTGCTGCACTCCACAGTACAGGCTTGAGTCTGATCAATCTTTGCTTTGCTGACATATGTTTAAGGCATTTTTCCACTGCGTGGAAAACTCGGCTCTACTTGCCTTTTTGGTTTGTCTCATCATCTGAACTACACTCACCGGCCACTTTATTTGTTCAGTTGCTTATTAACACAAATAGCTAATCAGCCAGTCACATGGCTGTAACTGATTGCATTTTGGCATGTAGAGGTGGTCAAGACAACTTGCTGAAGTGCAAACCGAGCATCAGAATGGGGAAGAAAGGTGATTTAAGTGACTTTCAACGTGGAATGGTTGTTGGTGCCAGATGGGTTGGTCTGAATATTTCAGAAACTGCTGATCTACTGGGATTTTCACACAAAACCATCTCTAGGGTTTACAGAGAATGGTCAGAAAAAGAGAAAATATCCAGTGAGTGGCAGTTGTGTGGACGAAAATGCCTTGTTGATGTGAGAGGTCAGAGGAGAATGGGCAGACTGGTTCGAGGTGATAGAAAGGCAACAGTAACTCAAATAAATAAACAAAATCTCTGAGGAATGTTTCCAACAAGTTGTTGAAAGTATGCCATGAAGAAATAAGGCAGTTCTGAAGGCAAAAGGGGGTCCGGCCTTTGATTAGCAAGTGTGCCTAATAAAGTGGCCAGTAAGTGTATGTTGTATTCCCTAAATTCTTCTGTTATTTTTAGCAGTGAGCCTTTTCTCACTGCTAAATTTCAGTTTCATGTAGCATCACTATGGGACAACAATGGGAAACAAAGTAGCTAGTACCGAAAGCAGGTGTAGTCAAGTAGAGTCAGTCAGTCTTTTAGATAAACAGATCTCAGGTAACCTGGTCTAACTAACACTAAAGCTGTTAGTTAAGTAGTAATTTGATGCCAAGCATGATTCATGATGGTCAATCAACTTTCACCAGCAAAAAAATTATGATAAAAAAAATTTGGGGTGATGATGAGCTCAACCCCTTGTTAACCATCACGTGATTGCAGTATTGCAATTATTGTCATAGTCTTACCTACATTCTTAAAAAAAAGTTAAACATGTCAATCTGAAGAACCATTTCTTGGTGCAAAGATCCATTCAACCATGCAAATGAGGGCTTCCGATATCCACAAATCCACAAATCCATTATGTAAAGTTTACCCACACCAAAGAATTTAGGGTTGGAAGGAATTAATTAAAGTGGAATTCAAATTTAATTTTAGAAACTCATAAGACTTTTTCACAAACTTACAATTGTAGTCTTTCTTATAACTTAACAGTTGTCATGAGGAATGGGAAGTTTTATTCAGGGTTTGGTTGATGATGGTCAGTTTTGGATCTGGTTTAGATTCAAACCTTGCTGCTGTGAGTCGTGTCAGACTCAGGCAGAATGTTCTCAGGCCTGTACATGTTACAAGTCGTTATTTAGATTCCTTTGTTGTTGCTGTATTAAAAAATAAATACATAAATAACTAAAAAACTAGCCTCCAGGGCATGGCTCTAGCACAAAGATGAGTTTACTGAACTTGCCAGTAGCCTTTGAGTAAAATCATGGACGAGACATGTATCACATTATCATCGTTGGCATAAGTCTATTTTGTTGCGGTGCGCTTCAAACTCCGCTGACATTGTTATAATGGTACATGAATGTTGGTTTATGGAGCCATTTTTGTGCCTAAGGGTGAGTGAAGCTACACAAATGGATAACTCTAAATGATTTGAGCTGGAAACATTAAACCCATAGTCCTTCACAGCAGCTGAGAGAGAGAGAGTGAGAGAGAGAGAGAGAGAGAGAGAGAGAGCACAAGAGGGAACGACACAGCATTAGACTCATTCATGTTTGCGTCTTCAGGCTAGAAGGCTTTCTTTGGTGTTTCAGAGTGGAGCTGGGATGTTAGCAGGCAGGAAGCTGAGCGCTGTGTTTCCGGCGTTTTCCTTCACCCAGGCCATGTCGTTTTTATCAGCACACTGCACATCGGCCACCAGTCCTCCCTCACACATCCACTCGTTCATCAAATCCCACCATTCCCCCATTCAAAGGATGTCCTCCAGCGGCGGTTAGTGCAAAGGCCCACACTGATTCAGCTAGCAAACGTACTCTCACTCAGGCCCCTGGGAGGAATAAAACACACACACACACACACACACACACACACACACACACACACACACACACACACACACACACACACACACAAACAGAGCCTCAAACAGGGACTTGCTGAGCCATATTTGTAGTCTTTTGTTTCTATTTCTCTTTCTTTCTGTTTTTCAGATAATAATGGACTTCCCCTTAAAAACAAGCCACCTCTCTAGTTGTTTTCCACAGGGTTAAGTACACTCCTGCTGCTAATTTGAGGTTCAGTACATTTCATACATGCCCATCTCACTGATGTGCTGCCACACATAGTGCCAGGAAGAGTACCAGTGTACCATTCCATTGATCAGCAGCTCCTAAAGGACATGTCGGGCAAAAAAATGTACACAATTTTTTCCCATTGCCCGAAATGTAGTCAAACAGAACAGACATGTTTTGCATTGGCACCAGGTCTAAGCAATAAGATGATTATCATTTTCATGATAAATTACTTCACAATACAACACAATATGATTTTCAGAGTATATTGTGGATTTCATCAGTACTTGTATACAGATGAAAATAGCTAACTTTTTAATGGCTAACAGCTAACTTAGAAAATGAAAGCTAGTAACCCACTGTTTTCAGATTAGTTCATAGCTTTTTCTAAAATGTGGGCATTTTTATCTTCTTCATTTACCATTATTCATTCATTCATGAGAAAACCAAACTGGTCAGCTAAGTGGAGGAATTTGTAATCATAAATGTGAGATAATCATTACATTTAATATGCTGCAAACTAATGCTAGGTAACTTAGTTCCTATCAGCAACAGTAACTGGTCTAAAATTTTACCAGCTTACTGGGAACTCTCTAGATGATCTTGATTACCCACTCCAGCAGTGGCTGCTACTACTATGTGACATACAATAGATATTTTTCCTTAACTTGTTAGTTCCAGTGCACAATTACATAAGTTCACCTTTTAGCCAAACATGCTTTCTTTCTATTTTTGATTTTTCACTAACACTTTGCCTTTAACAGTTTATCAGTGGTGCCCACAGACTGGTGTTGTAAGTACTTGTCATTGACACAGTAGCACACATTGAATATACAATCCTTGCGTGCTGTTAACTAGATGGGCATTAGCTAAGTCATCCACACAGTGGCTATCCGATTAACATCAGGCCACTGTCCCTGGAGATGAAGCCCTGCATCCCTCATTCCTCACCTCCCCTGCATGACACCTCACGGGGGTTTCAGCTCCTGTCTGCCCCCCGCTCCAACCTCCGCCCTCCACCCCAACCGTCAGATAAGAACCATCCATCACCCTCCACATCCCGCATTAAAATTTAACTCTGGTTACTGAGTGAGGCCATTCAAACTTTTATCTCAACCCTTCTTTATCTTCTTTTCATTAAGCTCCTCGTGTGCTAATGGCCCGAGAGCTCGGCGGCTAAGGATGATGTTTTGAATAATGAAGGCTCATTATTCCTGCACAGAATGCTTGTTAATTCAAATGATGATATTAAAACTATAGTAGCCTTTAGCAGTGGGGTGATTTCTAGCATACTTTATCACGTATCAATATATACTCTGTTTGTCAAAACTGCCCAGGGCGGGAGATGACATTCTAGCTGGAGTGGAGTGCTTCACAGAGCTCCGAATACTCCAAGGTGACAACTCTTAGAGCCCGAGCCTTCAGGAAAGAAGGAGAGGGGGTGGAACCCAACCTGAAGCACCATCATTTTACAGATCCAGCACCCCCCGTTCCATCCTCCTGTCCATCTTTCCTTCCTTTGTCTTTTGATGCCTTTCTCCATCACATATAGACACATGTCTGTCATAGACCATCCTCAATCGGGCATGGATGTGGGGAAATATGCAAGGGATGCTTAGCACTTTAACCTTTTATATATCTTTTTTTTACTCTTCTTGGCAAAAATATAGCACCACAATAGGGCTGCAACTAACAGTTACAATTATGTACAGCCAATCCATTAACTATTTTCTTTGGTTCATTGACTTATCTAACCTTTCTTTTTTCAGTGAGAAATCAGTTTAAATAATTGCACAATAAACCTGAATTTGAACATGACACTTGAAATATTAAATGATGTTTGCACATACTACTATTAAATTGATTTGTCAGTTGAAAATATTGTTCTTTAAAAGTATGACTGAAATTTCAGCTGTCTTAGTTTAAGCTAGAGTTTGGAAGTGCCATGGCTTGGTGCTAACATAATGTAGAGAATACACTAGGGTAGAAGTTATCCTAAATTGTGCAAGCAATCAGATAAAAAAAGATTATTTAAATAACTGAAGAAATTAATCAAAGTTTCAATAATATTGTCATGTTTAGTACTTTATTGTAAATCATTAGGATGGGCAGTATTTTTATAAACAATGTGTAACAAGAAACTTTGAAACAGACAAAATATCATAGTCATTAGCATCTAAAAACTGCAAATCAAAAACTATGAAAGAAATAATGATTATTCAGCATTTCACATACTGCACTTATGTTATTGTGTAACACAATAACATAAATGATCATGGTAATGATAAGATCATGTCATATTTAACACAACCCTATTTGTTGTCACTTACTGGCTGAAGATTGTGTCTCACTGACATGAATAAAATGCTATGTATTTGGAAGTTAAATGCATGTTCAGTGGGACTTCAGGCCAAGCGTTTGACTTGATCATTCCACTTTTTGGCTGTGAAAATCTCCACAGTAGCTTTTGCCAGGTCTGTACATGGACATTTTGGGGGGCAGGGGCTTCAGGCAAAAAGGGCAAGATTAATTAAACTTAATTATTTTAATTAATTTGCAACATATTGTTGTCCTGTGTTGGACTGTAGAGGATGTGTTAATTTATTGTTATGTAGCAAATCAATGAAACATGTCAGTTGTCTGGGGATGTAGTTTTTTTGCATAAGGCTGAGGTGATATGTACATGCATGACAAGGTGGAGTTACACAAGCTCTGGTACTGCACAAGAGAGCTACCACCCAGCTACCAACCTGAATAGTCCAGATTACATTTATGGCATTTGATAGATGCTGTTATCCAGAGCAACTTGCATTTTTACATTTTACACAGGTAAGTGAAGGTAGCGTTAGGAGTCTTGCCCAAGGACTCTTATTGGTGTAGTGCAGGGTACCAACCAGATCCTGCACTCCTGGCTTTAATAGTCAGATGCCCCTGGCAGCCATGATTACATGATTTCGTGTATCAGGTGAGTTAGATTACAACTAGAGCTAAACTTTGGAGTACATCTACAGGGCCAGGATTGGGAACCTCTGTGTCTAGTTCTATTCCTGGGTTGAAGCTGAACTGAGCAGCACTGAAACGTGGCTTTAAGAATGACTGTATAAAACACAATTACTGTACAAACTGATCAGAAGAGCTCCTGGACAGTGAGGGCAAAAGGCAGGGGCTCAATGCCAGCTCTAGATTTTATACACATGCCTGGCTGTAGCAGTATGTTTCTGGGACATTATTTTACAGCAAGGTGAAGCACTTTCTCATTTTTGTCACTTTGCGATTGATTTGAGCAGTTAAGATGCTTTTATTCTTTTAGTTAATTATATGTACACTTAACCAAATCATCTTGCTGAAAGTAGTTGAATCATGAGCATTTGATTTCTTTACACTTTGCTAAAGTAGAGATGCACCATTTAGGCCAAAAATTTTTTTTAAAGCAAAAATTATTATAATTATCACTTGTGGTTTCAACAGAAAAAAAGAAAAGGCTGAAATATTGGCAGAAAAAGCACAAAAGTTTGAACAGGTCCACAAGGAAGTGTAATGTTTTTCTTATGTTTATTTTTATATTAACTGTTTTTATTCATCAGCTGAATTTTGCAGATTTAATTTGCAGATTTTCATTACTAACTTGTAGTTTTGTATGTTTAGTATGTTTATGTCAAAAGCATAAAACAGTAAATTATAGATTATAATATTATTTGTTTTTTTAGTTTCAGTTTTTTCTAGGTGTGCCTTGAACACTCTGTCAGTCTTGTCCATGTATTTTCATTTTTGTTTCATTTCAGCTTTAGACCTGATTGTCAACTTTCTTATACAACCCCATTTCCAAAAAAGTTGGGACACTGTGCAGAATGTAAATAAAAATAGAATGCAGTGATGTGCAAATGCATCATCATTATCATCGTTGACCGCTAGTCCAGATAGGGTCGCGGTAGCAGTTGAGAGAGCAGAGAATCCCAGATGACCCTGTCTCCCGTGCCTGGAACACCCCCACTGGGAGGCGTCCTCTCCAGGTCTCTCAGTCATTGCCAACATGAGCATTGAAGTCTCCCAGTAAGACTATGGATTCTGTAGGCGGGACCCTTTCAAGAACCCTTGTTGCAATAATCAAGGTCATCCCTGAAAAAGACGTTGTCTAGATGGCAGCACATGTTGCCAAAACATGGATCTATTGTTCAGCAGTAATGGTGTTTTTATAGATGTGCACTAATGCACCCCTAACCTCATGAATACTGGATTTTGAATGTGTACTGTGCACTGATAACAGGTCTTCAGCCTGGAGGACACAGTGTCCATGATTTCCAAAAAGAATTTCAGATGTTGATTTATAGGACCATAGGACACTTTTCCACATCGTCCATTTTACATAAGCTTGGGCCCAGAGAAGGTGGTAGCGTTTCTGGATCCTGTTTATATATGGTTTCTTCTTTGTGATTTATAGTTTTAACTTTCATTTATGGATGCAATGATGAACTGTTTTCACAGACTATGGTTTTCAGAAGTGTTTCTGATTTCCACTGTGATTTCCACTACAGAATCATGTCTGTTTTTAATGCAGTGCTGCCTGGGGGCCCAAAAATCCTTGCCAGCAAATGTTATTTTTTGACCTTGTCCCTTACATATAGAGATTTCTCCGGATTCTCTGAATCTTTTAATGTTATTATGTACTGTAGATGAGGAAAAGCAAAAGTTCTTTGCCATTTCATGTTGAGATATGTTATTCTTGAATTGTTGCATTATTTGATTGTGCAGTCTTTCACAGAGTGGTGAACCCCTCCTCATCTTTACTTCTGAAAGACTCCTGTGATTCCTGTATGGTTTACCCAGCCCAAGTTTTGTACAGACTATACATGAATTAAAGCAGATATTCTGCATTTTAACCTCATAGTCAGTTTTTTTTTTTATTTAAAATTCTGTTTTCAGTACTGCAGTGCCAAAACAACAAAATGTCACTATATAATCATTGACAGACAGCACTGTAACAGCACTGTAGTGAATGCATTTTTTTCTTCATGCATCTTCAGCAATAAGACTGACAGCAATAAGAGAAGTCCCTGAATAATTGATTGGGCCTGCTGAGGAATCCTGAGATGCGGTTTCGGTCCAGCGTAGGTGATGTAGTTGTGTTTGCCTCAGGACTCAGAGGCTGTTTTGGCTAAATGTATTACCTTAGGGTTTGATCATAATACGTATCTCAGCATGCTGGTGTGTTTGCTATAGTTATTCTTTTGTTATGCGAAGCAATGCTTTATTTGGAAGAATGCCCATACCCTGTTGATGCCCAACCACATTGTCCTGAACAAGTTCCTGACTTCCACAATGCATTTGTGGGCCTGGTCCCACTTCAGATTTTTTAAAGGGACAGCTGCAGATTCTACCAAAGCTATCCGTGTTTCTCTGTACATGATTTACTCCATAACTACTCTTGGTTAGCTTGGCCCCAACTTTGTCCAAGGATGGGTTTGTTCCTCTAATTGAATCCCATGACTGAAATCACAATAGCCACAATTCAAAGTAAAAGCTGGGCAAAAAAACCTCATCTGAAATGCAGTCAGGCAAGACATGTTTCTAGATTTGCTTCTTTAAAACTGAGCTATGAGGCTATTGTTGTTAACAAACATTGGAAGTCAACAACCTTGTGCTCCAGCCTCTTGTAATTTGAAGGCAGAAGCTAATAATAATAATAACAATAACAATAATAATGATAATAATAATAATAATAATAATAATAATAATAATAATAATAATTGAATTCATTTTCATTCAGTGTTAGACATATTAGCATTATTGACTGAACTGTTCTTTTATATGACACATTTGTTGAATTTGTTAACTATATAAAGGAATCGAAGTCCTTCATATAAATAGTCAGCAGTTTTCCCATAGATGAATAGATGAGCACAGTCTTAAATTAAACAGTGATTTTTGTACTTTATGGCAGATCTTTTGCAGTCAGTCACTGTCTGAAATTTGTGTTCTGTAAACATCACCAGATACTGGTCTCCACTGGTGATGCTCTGCCAGGCCTATAATGTGGTCATTTTAGGGGATTTAAGAAAAAGTCTTTAAATGTTCTGCAGAGATCAAATTATATCAGAGAATAAAGTAAAATTACATTTTATGGGTGGGTAATTTGATGATATTCTTCATTATTCACATATAGTCCAGTACATGTTTCTGAACGTGTTGTGCACATCAGCGGCAATTAACTAATGCTGAATGACTGCATACTGCATACGACTGGCTCTTTTCAACTTATTAAACCTTAGTAAAGCTAAATGTCATGATGCATATTGTGTTGTTTCATACTTGTGCCTTATTGCACATTGTTCATGATTTCATGATTTTTCAGTTGCTTGTAATATTTTTTGTTATGTCCAAGTTGCTGCAGGTCAGCTTCTGACCTTCCTTTAGGAAACAAACAGAACATTTCTAATGTACTATGTCTGGAACATTAAAGTTAAACAGATATCATTTCAGAATTAAAGGCATTAATGTCCACTATGGCCAGCATTTTTTAAAAATAAAGTAGAAACTTAGTTGGATGAACACTCTCCTGGTGTGAGCAGGTCTCTGTGTGTCTGTAGGATTTGTCCGGCTCTCTGCAGCCCATCCAGCATCTGCCCAAAAGCCTTTTAGAGAAATAGAGTGAATAATCTGGAGGTGGCAGGCATCCAGCCCAAACCTCGCCGCCGGCGACTCACACACACGCGCGCACCGTGCTGGTTTAGCCTGGCACTAAGTACACCAGTGTGCATACACATACACACATGCGCACACACACACACACACACACACACACACAAAACAAAAAGTAGAACAGTCAGAGAGGGATCTGCACCTTGACAGAGACACAACCACCCCTCTGTGTGTGTGAGAAAGACCAAGTGAGCATGTACAGCCTTTAATTGTGTGTGTGTGTGTGTGTGTGTGTGTGTGTGTGTGTATGTGTGTTTATAAAAGTTCTGTGCCTTGTTTGTATAAAATGAAGACATAGTCTCTTATACTAGTCTGTGTAAATGTCTTAGAGATGTGCTGATATGGGAACTGTAGGCTGTAGGCTATCCAATATGTTACTGTGCGTATTGAATTTCTTTAGGGCTACAGCAAACTTTTTTTCTAAATTCAATATTTTAAATATTCCAATAAAAAAAGGCATTTGATTAACCAGTGCTGTTAAGCATTTTTATGAAGCCAAGCCCGACCTTGCATCAGTTTTATCAGTCAGATGGGAAAAAAGATTTTAACTAAATGCATGCATGTAAGCTTTTAACTAAATGCAACATTAGACATGTGGTGGTTGCTCCCCAGACAAAAAATGAGTCACCTTGTGTGTTCAAGGTGGTAGTAACTTCAGGCTCCTGCAGATGATGTTGCACAAGGATGCTGAATCAGCCTATAAATACCTGTGGGATGTGCACCGGGGTTCATAGATTGAGAAGAGGTGGCACAGTGCAGTGAATGTCTTATTCCATGTGTGGAAAATGGATCACAAAGCAGATGTTAATGATTGGCAAAAAGCATTGATTCCATTTGGGCCTGCCAAAAGCTACAGTGTGAGGGATGTAGCATAATTTGCAGGTGTTTTTTGAATGTGTATGGTCTACCAGCAGTGGCAAAAATCCCAGGCTACAGGAAATTCTCATCAGAATTGTGGCATGTTTCACTGCTTGTGAATAAAAAACACTTCCCTGTGAAATATTCTTTCAGAAATTAGTATTGAAAACCTTGAGTTGACTTTTAGAAGCAATTCTTGTCTGGAAGCGAAGCAAAATCAGTAAATCTAAGTAATCGTTAGCTTGATGCTACCATGTAATGGAGAATCTCATATTCCTGTGAGCAGTCGCGGGTGCTTTATAATAATGTAAGGGTTTTCATATACATGTTATATAATACAGTAACTCCCATGGCATGTACATTTAATGAAATGGGTTCAATAGATGCCATTTTAATGTTGGTACATTACAAGTACTAGAACTATCTTCCAAGCTATACTTCATGTTGGAGCAAATTCACATGTCTCTGTAAAGGTCTCTGTGTTCTATGGCAGAGTTCTCAACTACAGTACTAACTGCTAATAATCCTATATTGATAGTGATGCACAGTGAATCACAGTGATTATCTTGAACAGTTTTTTTTATTTGTTATCAGAAAGAATGTACATGTATACCACTATTGCAAAAAAAAAAAATACATTGTGTCTTTATAACATTAAAAGTCTATATTACATATTTATATTTTACCTGGTGCAATCCTCCTTCCTGCTCCACATTGCTAGCTAGCATCCTCTCCTCTGTATTTATTGTTCATAATAGATTACAGTCAGCAAATGACAGACAAGCTGTCCATCTGGAAGTATTTACTATAATAACAATAAATAATTATATGTATAATATTTTTATTCATTATAGTGAAACAATTGTTTCTGTTGTAATAGAATATTCAGATATTCAAGAATCAGCAAATGGATTAGCATAGTCAATAAGATCCACACACTAACTGACAGTCATGGTGTGCTTTCATTTCATATATTGCGCATTGAAGTTCTTCTAATGCAGATGGTATTTTATGGGCTCAGTGTTTGTTTTTTTACACTTCTTACACTTTACCTTGACACTGGAGTAGGTTGTACTGGTAGTGGCACTCCTGGTATTTAACATCAATTCATGAGGTCTGTGAAATTACCACAATTTGCAGCAGACAAATGTGGGTACTTATGTGAGAATGTAAGTGATTTAACACCATTACAAGTGCTAAGACAAAATATGTTAGTATCCCCTGCATTTCCTACATATCCGCTGGTGCTGATGCCAAAATACCTACATAAACGCAAACATCTACGTTTTTAGCCAATATCTGTGATGCTGATTTGATTCCAGTATCATTGTGCTTCCTGAAATTGTGTGTCTTTGAGGTTTCTGGGTTGCTGTGTGTGTGTGTGTTGGTACGCTGAGTTTGTGGTCTCTCTGATGGCTGTCTGTTTGGCTGTAACAGAGGGCCCACACTGATATGTTTTGCAATTAGATCCTTCTGTGTGGCCTGTGTTTCGTCTGTCTTTTACTCAGCTTTCACATCCTAAGGCCAGCACACGGCATGTCCGGGAATACGACTTATAATCAGTGGTAAAAGATATTTAGGCCGGAACTCTAAACAAACAGCTTACTACTTAGCGTAATATTCAGAAGCTTTGTGATATTAAGGCAGATTTTCATCGCATGTTTACACAAGCGTTATTCCTGTGGTGTAATCAAGTCTTGTTCCATGACTGAAAACAGATTAGTTTCGTCCTTTGGGAGTATTTTATGGGTGGTAATGGTTTTCCCTGAAATAAATAAATAAATAGCATATTGTCATTGCAAATTTAAAACCTTGTCATTTTTTTTGCTTTGCTTTAACATTCATTTAAGTCTTTTTGGAGATCTGAAATTTTTTGACAGCGGCAGTATAAATGTATACATTTAAAAATAAAAATGTAAATTAAAAATGCAAAGTATGTAAAATGTAAGCTATTAATATATTTTAACATTGTATTGTTTTGTTTTTATATAATATAAATATATATTATAGATTGTATTACTATATGTTAAATTGTATGATTATTTAATATTTTATATTATTTTTATGTTTTGTTGTTATTTGCTCTCAACAAGGGTAGACAAAAGTAGACACATACACAAATACACACACACACACACACACACACACACATGGCTACAAACTTGCCCTAAAAAAAAAAAAAAATCAAATATCTTTGAGTTAAAGAGCATGGAGGTGGGTGCTCTACCTGATAATGGGTTTTGTGGACCCCCTGCAGGCATGAACCATTGGCAGATTCTGAATGCTATTGAAAGATCAATGGCAGAACGAAGGAGAGCGAGAGAGAGAGAACGAAAGAAGAGAAAAGAGAGAGAGAGAGCTGTACAAAGAGGCACAAATCCTATGGATTCTAGTGTTTAGGAAGGGGAAACTGTGGGGCTGAGACGGTAATCTGTTGTTAAAACACAAGACCCCTGTAAGGTTTCCATCAGCCGATGGATTAAGACTGGGGGAATTGCCATTTACATCAGCTTTCACTTTTATGTGGCAGTCGGCGTGTGAGCTAATAGCATTTAGCTAACAATGCGTGCGCTCGCATCAGCTCCATCTCCGGCACTCAAATCCACAAGTTGGAGCACCATGTCCGCCATGTTCTCCGACACAATGGCGCTTGTCGCCGCGTTGTTGTCAAGCTAATTCCTCCTATCTCCGTGTTCCACACGCCTGCCATGGCTGTCGTTACACAAATATCTGCCCTCATGTATCAACTTGCATCATTGTCTTGCTGCGCTAGCTTCAATAATCCTGTGTAACGCCTGTGTGGTTTTGTTTCGCCTGATCTACCAACACGGGTGACGTGACCAGACTCCAGCTTAAAACATATTCTATGGTGTTTTATATTGACATTCTTTTCAGAGAGAAAGCTCTGTCTCTGGGGCTGTTAAGCCAACTGGGGCAAAAACCCTCACTTGCATTTTCAAAACTTGTTTTTTTTTTTTGTTTGGTTTTTTTTTGGCAAGAGAGGAAACAAAGACATGTCTCACCTACAAGGAAAATGGGGTATTATAAAACATTTTGTAAATCCACTTACAGATGAGGCATGGCCGGTGCAGCTGGGGAGACGTAATGGAATTGTGACAGCAGACAGATCCCTTTGGGACAGTCATTAAAGCCTCCACAAAATTCCTGAAGTAGCATGCTTAGCTCCAGCTGCAGATATCATGACAAGTAACCCCTACCAACAACCTTACCCTAAACCACCTTCCTGCTGGTAATCAGGTAACTATTTCACACAGTGGTGAACTAGGTTCTTATGGGCCCAAGTGCCAAAAACATTGAAGGGAAATTCAACATATTTTTAAAAATTCCTTATAATTCAGTGGTTGAGATGTAAACAAAGTTCTTCAGAGTTCATTGCAGTGCACTGTAGAGAAACTTACAGAATCAGATTTGTTTACAATGTGGATGGAACCAGTGATCACAATGTCTAAAGCACAAATATAGCCATTTTTACTATCCAAAACCAGATAAGATACTTTGAAAGTTTTAGGTTTTAGTTTTATCTCATCAGGTGCCAACATATTAACAAGCACTTCAAGTAATAACTTTAGCATTTAGACACATTAAACACTTAAGATATCTGGTTCCTATCACCTCCACTGTGGAGCATTTTACACAAACTGACTCTGAATGACCTTGACTATTTTATAGTAACTAAATTTTGAAAGAAAAAATCCCCATTAATGCTACCCTATAAATGAATTAACATTTAATTAATTTAAAAAATATTATTCACTTATGTATTTATTGCTGCCATGCCTCAACCAATGGGAGTGCTCTAATCTAGGCTATTCTTTAAATGGGTATAAAATTTTGTTAGTAGCAATAGAAAGGGTCCAAGATGATAGAGGGCCCAGTTACCACTTCCCACCTCCATGCCCCAGTGCATCTGTCCTGTCTGCACTGCTGGGAGGAAAAGCAACTTATCCTTCATTTTTTTTACCGCATAAGTCTTGAAACATTACTGATCTCAGTTAATAAGTATTCATTGCTTTTTGGTCCTAAACACTGGCATCAGTGCATCTGAAGACTCAAGATTTTGGATGTTGCAATTGAACATAAAGCCTATAAGTTTCTACTTTACATAAATTTCTAGCAGTAAAATAAAGCTACTTGCTGATCCGCTAGTAGTTGGAGCTGCAGTGCCCTCTCTTTGCCTCAGGTAGGTGTGTGCAGCCAAGCTTGTGATGGGTGAAGGGTTTGAAATCTTTCTGACATATATGGGCTGTATTGTGGTGAGTTATGTGGTTCTGTAATGTGCATGGCAGCTGCATGCCACTGCAGCTCTGTAGCAACACGCTTTTGCTCAATGCTAATCAATCACAGCGAAGAGAGGACCGATAGTCCCTGGATTCCATTTGCAGCCTTGCTATCAGTTGTAATAGAATGGGCAAAATGAGGCTTGAGGTGTGGCTGTCTTTAAGTGTTTGTAAGAGCTTGAATGTTGTGAGGGAAGTTGATAAGCGGTGGCAGTATTTTTAACATGATAAAACTCATCACAACATACATTTCTGAGAGTATCTCGAGGACTACAAACAACAACTAGACCTGTAGTTCCTACATATACAGAATAGTACCAAGTAGACGATTGATTGTTAGCTAATTTTATTAATATATTTTATATTTTATTTTTGCAAATGTTGAATGAAAAAGTACACTCACAGTTTTTCATGTTCTTTCTTTAAATGAGGTACTAATTTGGTCATACGTTTTGTCTGCTTGAACTGCTTGACTAACCTTAAAAAATTAAGCAAATACATGTATAAATAAATATAAACAAATAATGTCATTTAAATGTCTTCAAATATTGTGATGCGATTTACTTTTGATGTGTTGTCCATCATTAGTTAACATTTCGAGGGTATCCCTGCTAATGGTGCTCAGACACTGAAGTGCTTTTCTAGATCAGTCTGTAAGTAATGTGTCCAGGTATTAACTTAGCATTCCTCTGTAGCTGTTTTAACACAACAAAGTGATCTCTACTGGTAATATTCACCGTGAACAGGCCATTCTGGCTTCATTGGACCTGTATCTACACATTCTGTGCATTTCTAGCACAGTATTTTAGACTAGGTCTCTCAAAAAACTCAAAAAAGTACTACATTGTCACTGGAGCAGTACTGTTCTCATCACTGTGGTGGTACCATCAAGGGTAGGTCTTCAGTACCTTTGGTTAGAGAATACTAGTCTATCATATTCTATTCATAGTCATATTTTCACATTTAGTCGCATCTTGTATTTTGTTGTTCTGGTTAAAAAGATTAGATTATGAAACATTACAAATATCTTTCACCTGGAGAAAAAAAGAACAAAACTTATTTATGGTGCACAGTTGAACCTTTAGACCACTGTTATACCTTTGAGAGGACATTAACACCATTTGTACCTCACATAGAAATGTACCTCTGACAGTGTTTGTGTCTTTATTCTAGTCTTATTCATAAACATCAGAATGAAGGTGTGAGGAATGAAAGTAGTAGTAGAGAGAGAGCAGTCCTGAATAAGTAAAACTCTATTCCACTACCTCTCTCCATTATTAATACATACTCTTCTCATATGTGATTAACTTCTCCTGTGTGCATTTTTTTTATTAACACCTCACCATCTATGTCACTGGCACGTTACTGGACTTTCTCCTGTCTTTTTTTCTTTATGTCTCTCTGTTTTGAACAGTCTTCAGTATACCTTTGCCATTCTTTCCTCTTTTCCTGTACCTCTTCAATTAAATCCTGTCCTGTTGAGTGTGGTGGTTGTGGTCAATGCTTCTTAAAAGTGTCAGTCTGCTAAACGTGGCTGAAGGGTCAACAGGGGTTTGGGGATTCTGTTCTCTATATAATCAGTTACTGCTCACTGTACAATTACCATGCTTTCATACTTCACATGCAGCTAATATAAAGACAGTGAAATAACCTTAACAAAGTGATTGGTTCAAACTTCCAGAATCTAAATCTGATTGGATAAGCCATATTCAGAACCATTGTATATGACTAGATATATGCACATTATTCTGTGGAGTTAATTGCAATTCAGCACATTTTGTTATAATTATAACAAAATGACATAATTAGATTTATTATAATATAATGTAATTATATTGTAGGGGTGTATGCTTATATTCGTCCCAGTCACGGTGTGGATGTTACAGTTTGATGCATGCAGTCGTACGGAGAATACGGAGCTACGCATCTTAGTCGTTGTAAAATCACAGTAACTCATGGCCTCTCTTGGCTTTTTGCTTTAACATAGGTGATACAGATCCATGTAAATATGTCTTGGTAGTCTTTGATACTGAGTTTCCAGATCAGATCAGGACATGCCTACCAACAATTGTACATGCAGCCATCATTGTACTGGGGTGGGGGGTTCTACAGGCATGTAGACTGTTATTAAAAATGTCTTGATTAGGGCTCATGCTGTTTTGAGAGCAGAGACCAAGAGACCATTTACATGGCAGCATGCTACACGAAAACAAAATCTCCCACTCCTAATCTGACCCAGACCCAGATGACCAGAGCACTTTTGCAGTGTTCCATGATGTTATGTAAGACTCCCTTCAAAGTGAAAGCCCAAATGTAAACAGCTTAGTCTGTTAGATGTGAGCACTCAAATGCATATTTCAATAACAATTATAAAATGGACATGACATGATTGAGTAATTGGCCAGTTTTTCTGTTCATGAATTGCTTTTCATTTTTCATGAAGATTTTAAATGGCTGATGATGGCCTAATCATTTCTACACCTTGAAGGTCAAGATACTGCCTACACATGTCACAACTCGTGAATTGTTTGAATATGCAAATAAAAGATCATACTTGTTTGAACAGTTAGATTTGTCAATTAATGGTGCATAACTGATTCTTTAAAACTTGTTTTAAATTAAGTGAAAAACTTTCCTCCTTGCTGTTCATGTTCTTTTTTTAACAGGTGTGAAAGCAAGTAATGCTACTTGGTGCTGGCCAGTAAAACCAAGGGGTCAGACAGAGTTTAGTTCATGAATGTTTTTGTGGTATTTCATGGAAGAATGGAATAGAGAATCACTGTGACTTGGTGCATAGTCAATGCATCATCATCATCGTCGTTGTTAACCACTGAATCCAGAGAATCCCAGATGACCCTGTCTCCCGCAACTTCCTCCAGCTCATTCCCAGGGACCCCAAGCTGCTCCCAGGCCAACTTGGAGATGTAATCCCTCCAGCAGGTCCTAGGACGACCCCAGTGCCTTATACCGTACCTGGTACACCCCCACTGGGAGGCGTCCAGGGGGCATCCGAATCAGCTGGCTCAATGCAGAGGAGTAGCGGCTCTACTCCGAGCTCCCCCCAGATGGGTGAGCTCCTCACCCTATCAAATAGAGTGTAGCCCTCCACCCTGCAAAGAAAACTAATTTCCACCATTTGTATTCGTGATCTCATTCTTTCGGTCATTACCCACAGCTCATGACCATAGGTGAGGGTCGGGATGTAGACCGACCAGTAAACAGAGAGCTTTGCCTTATGGCTCAGCTCCCTCTTCCCCACTACAGTCCGGTACAGTGACCGCATTATTGCTGCCGCCTGTCCCAGCCTGCAGCCAATCTCACAATCCCTCTTCCCATCACTCGTGAACAAGACCCTGAGATACTTAAACTCCTCCACCTGGTCCAAGTCCTTTCCCTTACCTGGAGTGGGCATGCCATCCTTTTCCGGGCTAAGACCATGGACTCAGATTTGGAGGTGCTGATCTGCATACCAACCGCTTCACTCTCAGCTGCAAACCACTCCAGTGAGAGCAGGAGGCATCCATGTGATTCAGCCAAAAGAACAACATCGTCTGCAAATAGCAGGGACGCCACCCTCCGGCCTCCACATAATGCCATCCTGACCTTGGCTATGCCTTGACAACCTGTCCATGAATTTTCTGAATGCTCTTTTCCAGCATCTTGGCATAGACTTTCCCAGGGATGCTGAGGAGTGTGATACCCTGATAGTTGGCAAACACCCTCCAGTCCCCTTTTTTAAAAATGGGGACCACCACCCCGGTCTGTCAGTCCAAGGGTACTGTTCTTGAGGTCCATGCAATATTGCAGAGGCGTGTCAGCCATGACAGCCCCACAATATCCAGAGCCTTAAGCATCTCTGGACAAATCTCATCCACGCCCGGTTCCTTTCCACTGAAGAGCTTGCCAACTACCTCAGTGACCTCCTCCAGGGAAATGGAGCTGGACACCCCAGGAGCCTCTGGCCCTGACTCCTGTGAGGGAGGCATGTCTCCCAGATTAAGGAGTTCCTCAAAGTGCTCCTTCCACCAACCAATAATATATTAATTTGAAGTCAGAGTTTCTCCACCCTTGCCGAATACAGCTTGGGCGCAGCCACCCCGACCACTCCTGAGTCACTGGACAGTTGTCCAGAACCTCCTTTAAGCCCACCAAAAGTCTTTTTCCATGGCTTAGCCAAACTCCTCCCATGCCTTGGATTTTGCTTCTGCCACTGTTGCGGCTGTCACCTTTTTTGCCTATTGGTACCTATCTGCTGAGTCGGGAGTCCTTTGGGCAATCCAGTCCCTAAAGGCCTCTTTCTTCATCTTGATTGCCTCCCTCAGAACTGGTGACCACCAGGGAGTTCTTGGGTAACTGCCCCGACAGGCACCCACAAGCTTTTGGCCACAGCTATGCCTGGCAGCTTCCACAATGGAGGTTTTGAACAGGGTCCATTCAGACTCTATGTCCCCTACCTCCCCCAAGATATAAGAAAAGCTCTTCCGGAGGTGGGAGTTGAAATCATTCCGAGCAGGGGCCTCTGACAGTCGTTCCCAGCACACCCTCACTATTCGCTTGAGGCTACTGGGTCTGACCATCAGTTTTCCTTGCCATCTGATCCAACTCACCACCAGATGGTGATCAGTTGACAGCTCAGTACCTCTCTTTACCTGAGTGTCCAGAACATCCAGTCCCTAATCAGATGAAATGACAACAAAGTCGATCATTGACCTCTGACCCAAGGAGCTCTGGTACCATGTACACTTATGAACATCTTGTGTTCAAACTTGGTGTTTGTTATGGACAGTCCATGCCTGGCGCAGAAGTCCAATAACAATTCACCATTCGGGTTTAGATCGGGCGGGCCATTCTCTCCAGGTCTCCCAGTCATTGCCAACATGAGCATTGAAGTCCATCAGTACGACTATGGAGTCTGTAGGCGGGACCCTTTCCAGAACCCCCATGTGCATAAGCAAACACAATAGTCAGAGTTTTCTTCTCTGCGATTTTAATTTGCATCGAGGCAACCCTCTCGTCCACTGGGACAATCTCCAACTGCATGGCCGCCAACCGAGGACTCGTGAGTATCCCCACTCACGTCTGGCGCCTCTCACCCTGTGCAACCCCTGAGTAGGCGAGGGACCAAACCCTATCAAGGAATTTGGTTCCAGAGCCAACACTGTGGGTGGAGGTGAGCCCAACTATATCTTGTTGGTACCTCTCAATCTCCTGCACAAGCTCCAGCTCCTTCCCCCGCAGTGAGGTTACATTCTATGTGCCAAGAGTCAGTTTCTGCTGCAAGGGCCTAGGCTGCCAAGGGCCCCCTGCAATCTCCCACTGCCTGTGCAGCACTGCACCTCTCCCCCCATGCTGGACCTTGCAGGTGGTGGGCCCACATGGTCCCCCATGTTGCCTCTTCGGGCTGACCCTGGCCGGGTTACGTGGGCTGCCCAGCCACCAGGCACTCGCCGGGGGACACTACCCTCAGGCCTGGTTCCAGAGGTAGGTCCCGGTGACCCTATCCCAGGCAGGGTATACAGTATTCTGTGACCATTTTTCATGGTGGGTTTTTTTGGATCGTGTTAGTCTAGATGTTCACTCCAGACCTGTTTGCTCTGGGAGACCCTACCAGGAGCATATTGCTCCTGATGACTTTGCTCTGAAGATCCCTAGACCACACAAGCCCTTCTGCCATGACAAGGCCCCAATCCAGGAATGGTAGTGCATAGTCAAGTGTACATCAGAATTAAGAGAATTAATGTGAGCAGGTCATTTTGAAGTGAGAGTCTCTGAGTGAAACATTGAAGTGCCAGTTTATTAGTTACAGTACACTTGGGTATCAAGTAGCCAGCTGCATTAATTTTCCTTTAGAACAGCATGAATGCATATTTTGGATGTGGATTCAGCAACATTCTGGATGTAGAAATGATTGCCTACGCAGTTGCTGCAGATCATACAGTTGTGAACAGCCCTTTCAACATCATCACAAAGATGTTGGTAGCGATCCAGGGACTGCACAGGCCAGTGAAGCAGTGATCTTCTCCTGGAACTATTCAGTGATGATACATGTCTTGTGACATGGTGCATCCTGCTAGAAATGTCTGTCTGATTGAAGAGATGAATTTGGGTAGCAAAGATGTTGAGATGTGTGCAGTGCAGGTCTTCTTTAGTGGTATCACCAACCCTAATGCATGCCACAAGAATATTCCCCAAACTGGCACCACAGAGATGGATTGTTAACTCTACCCTGTGTGGAATCATGTTGCTTATGCCAATTCTGCATCAGCATGATGCAAATGGAACCTCAAAAGTCCTGCTTTTTATACTGTGCCCACTTTCTTGGTCTTGGCTTAAAACATAGTGACAGAGTGGTGCTTCTGAGATGACATGCTTCACACGTGTTTTGTGATTTGCCCACTATAAGGCCCTGTCTGTTTGCTTGCATAGCTGCCGCCATTCTCCTTTAACTCTGATCGGGGACATCACTAGAGCTTTGTGGCTTTATTATTAAGTCTTTATTATTGAGGTCTGGAGGCATGTTCCCCAATGGGATTTTTGAAATGGCCCAAAATGTCTTTTCAATAAGTTTTAGAGTAACAGTAGGTGTAAAATTGATTAAAAATATGACTAAATGGTTATGTTGGCACACAGAAGGTCTGTCTCTTCATTGTTTGTATTAGGAACAGATCTTATATGACTTAAAAGCTATGCATTTGTTTACAACAGGAACAAAGTCAAGCAATGCTATCTCCATTCTTATGAATTGCAGCCTATCTAAAGATGTTATTCAAATACAATAGATTAATACCTGAACAGACCTTCTTCTTCAGCCCTGTCAGTCTCCTTCAGCTTCTTACTCCCTCTCTCCTTGCCTGTGTTTAGTAGCGCATAATTTTTCTTAAACTGAGATTTACAAGAACTTGATCGAACTTGATGTGATTTAATAAGAAGTTAATAAGTTCAGGTTTTTTTTTTATTTGAGTTGACAAAAATCTTTTCACTTGACTGGCCTTCAGCAGAGCTGCTGCCTCTCTTAAAGAAGCCTACAGGTTGAGGGTTTGAGGGACATGAAGCTGCATTACACTGTGACCTTTTCACTGACATTAACTTACAGTAAACAACGGTCTGTGGCTACAACTGACATGATTGTTTCAGATACCGAAGAGAAACATGAAAACCAAATATAAAGAGCTGTCAATAACTTTCTATTTTCTATCTCTTTCTAAAATAGTTATTGGCAGCTAGTTAACATGTGTTATAGCGCCTATTATCTTTTGTATTACCTCATGTAAACTGCATGGCTTGATAGCTATTACTATAGCTTGATAGCTATTGAAACTATTGCATGCTGTATTTGACTGTATGTATATGTATTTATAATAAGATCTAATGTCTATTGTAGTAAGCTTTTAGCTAAAATCCAGGCACACCTTTACTTTTTAACTTTGCTGACTGATAATACTTTGCAGAGCCATTAACACCAGAGACCTAGGTCTTATATGATTGACTTAAAATGTACAAGGTCTGATATGTTTTGACAAAATCACACCTTTTTTCCCATGCTGAACAGCAGAGGATTGCTGTCTTTTATGTTATTTTAGAAAACATCTGTAGCTGAGACAGCACTGGATTACAGCAAGAACAGCAGCAGGGTCTCCCCCAGTTCCTAGTGCCCTATTATTGCAGTGTATTGTGAATTTGGAGACATAATGACACAGTTTAATAATGAAGAATGATGACTTTTTCAAGGACATTCATGCTTTTTTTAACATTTCAACACTAACTACATTCTCCATGTTACAACAGCATGGCTGCACAGAGAGTGCAAGTGCTAGACTGGCCTCCCTGTGAAAAAGTGTCCAAGTAAGAAAGTAAAGGCTCTATATACACTCACTGGCCACTAGAAAAGTCCACTAGTTGGACCCCCTTTTGCCTTCAGAACTGCCTTAATTCTTTGTGGCACACTTTCAACAAGGTGTTGGAAACATTCCTCAGAGATTTTGGTTGGTTATTTGAGTTCCTGTTGCCTTTCCATCATCTCAAACCAGTCTGCCCATTCTCCTCTGACCTCTCACATCAACAAGGCATTTTCGTCCACGCAACTACCACTCACTGGATATTTTTTCTTTTTCGGACCATTCTCTGTAAACCCTAGAGATGTTTGTGCATGAAAATCCCAGCAGATCAGCAGTTTCTGAAATACTCAGACCCACGTGGCACCAACAACCATGCCACGTTCAAAGTCACTTAAATCACCTTTCTTCCCCATTCTGATGCTCGGTTTGCACTTCAGCAAGTTGTCTTGACCACCTCTACATGCCTAAATGCATTGAGTTACGGCCATGTGATTGGCTGATTTGCTATGTGTGTTAACAAGCAACTGTACCTAATAAAGTGGCTGGTGAGCGCAGTTCTGCTTTCAAAATGGGTTCAGTCTTTAGTCCCCAAATGATTAGTGTTGTTTAAGGCAAAGGTGATGTAACACAGTGGTAAATATTCTCCCATTCCAACATTTTTGGAACATGTTGCAGGTATCAAATTTACAAAAACAATAAACTTCATGAGGTAAAATATAGAATGTTATGTTTTTGTATTGTTTTTATTTTTAATATAGCTCAAACACAATTTTATTACTTGCATTATTTGCATTTTACCTACTGTCCCAACTTTTTAAGTGTTCAGTTTGTAATATCTGGCTAAAATGCATCTCAGACCACCTCCAGAAGAGGTTTGACGGAATTACTTTTGCATTTGTATGTGGGTAATCTCTGTCTGGATGTAAATTTCATGTTTTGATGCATTTTATGTATATCTAATTTTCATAAAATGACAACTATCTCTGTCTTTATTTATAAACACAAGTGTAGCACTGATTGGAAGTTTAAAATCCACACTTTTGACAGAATTTCTGCTTGCCTGGATTTTAACTGAGCTACAAACAAAATGTAAGAAAAGGCATTTAAAGATGCGTTAGGGGACTTAATAGGAGGGTAAACCTTTTTTTTCTTCTTTACAAATAGCCCAACAAACTTTAAATCCATTCATTATTTCATTCACATTTCTGTTTGTAAACCCCATGACCATGCACCGAGGCCTGAACGAATGGCGGGAGCAGTGGGATGGGCTGCTCTCGTGGCTGTCGTCGGTTTGCTCCTGGAAGGCGTTGGAACAGGGGTCTCCTGTGCATCTCCAGATCCGCTCGCGTGCCCCTGTGCCAGGCTGCACTCCGCAGCACTTCGGGGGGACTTCTGTTCCATTCTTCACGCTCTCCGGATTAAACACCCGCTGCCTATCTCTCCCACCCGCCTGCCACGCGTCACCCTGCCGCAGCCAATGGGGCACCAAGACCACATGCAACAGGCTCTCCGATTGGCCACCCACAACTGTGGGAGCAGGCAGGGAAAGTGCTATCAAACGGGGAACATCTGTGAGTGCTGGGCGCGCAGGACCTGGAACAGCGGCCGCCCCGGGCCACAGTCGCCCTGCTGGCCCACAATGCGCTGCAGCACAGAGAGAGAGCAGCCAGATACAGCAGAACCTAAACACAGAGACAGCCCAAAACTCAGGATACAGGCCAGTGAGAGAGAAGAAAAGTGAGTGGAGGAAGGACAGAGAGAGAAAAGGAAGAGACAAGATTACTTATTTGTAGGACATTAACTTGACTCTTATAATACATTCAAACACATATTAGCTTCTTCAAGGTGCCTGGAGGTCCTTGAGAAAGTCTCATTTTGCAAATTTAAGGCCTTGTTGGAGTAGTTCACTGAAAACTGAACAAATTTTGCTTCTTTAGATTTGAATTGAAGCTACAAGGCTGATATTGATGACAAAGGTAAATAAGATAAAAATAAGTCTCCCAATCCGTTTCCACAAATACTTGCCCAAAACGTCTCACAACTCACTCAGTATAACTTACTATGAACATTAATCACTAAAAATTATATCTGTGTATTTAAAAGAAGGGGCAGCCATTTAGGATAAAGTAAATCATTTCTTTCCTGAGCAAATTTGGTATCATTCCTCACCAGACAACCAAACCACAACACAGCTGCACCATAAGGTATTGTGGGTAAAGTTAAATGAGTACACTCAGAAAATCAAAACAGTGTATGACTTAAAGGGCCAAATTTTTCTTCACAAATGATCCTCATGATTGTTTCAACTCGAAAACACACATGCATTTAGCTTCTTATTCAAACTTTCTGTTCAACATTACATGATGGAATATTAAACAACTATTAAAAGTCCCTGCTTTCATTTTTACTTGCTGCTAGGCTTACATTCACAGAGACATGGCGAGGTGGGTGTAAGTTACATTAAAAAATGTTTTAATATTTGGCATTTTGTCTGTTGGTGTCTGTTCTGAGTATTTTAGATGTTTTGATATCTGTCAGAAAAGAGCATTGATATGTGTTAGTAATTTGTGTTGGATGTGTCTGTGGATGGAGGTGATGCGAGTGGGGAAACTCCTACAAACATGAAAGCTCATAAGCAAAAACCACTGCCAGTTGTTGCTCTTTTTTATGAAAATGTGCAAAAAAGACATGAGTTTTAGTCAAACTGTTTTAATCACTCTCTCCTACAATGTGTTTTGAGATAGATTGCACAGCCCTGGATGTGAGCTGAAAAAGGCAGGTGTGTGATACTTTAGGCACACTAACCATTACTTGTTAGCCTCATAGCTTCAGTAGACTACAAGCTTTGGCTGATTGAAATCATTCAGGCTACGTTTACACAGCATGTAAAAGTGGCCCGAATCTGATTTTCTCACCAAATATGATTTCTTTTGCTTGGCTGTTCACATTATCTTTTAAATGTGATCTGTATGCGACATCAGTCTGAACAGATCGGGCTCCTAAACTGACCCGCATGCGCAAAAGAACAGAGAGCTTAATAAGGCAGAGGTAAACAGTCATGACGGCCAGTGAACGCCATTCACTCCTGAAGCAAATATGAAAGCGTCTAAAATCGGAATTGAAAATGTCAGATTCAATGTTCACACAGCCACACAGACACACATCTGTGTCCTATATGAGGAAAAAGATCAGATTTGGGCCTCTTTTACCTGCTGTGTAAATGTAGGAAGGGTACAATTCAGACAATTCAGTAAATCAGATGTTTTGCCAAATTATTCCTTTAAATTATAAGCACTACTGACAAAAGCTATTTTAAAAGCTTTTTGCAATACTGTATAACACATGCATGATTAAAGTGTTTAATAGACCTAGTGTTATTCTTTTTCTAGCAAGTTAAAAGGCTGGTAAGGTAAAAAGGTTACTTGCTGTTTCAAAGACTTTAATAGCATTTTTGTAAGTGCACTACATATGGTTAGATTTATAGTCTCTCTTTCACTGACTACTACTACTACCACACACACAAACACACACACACAAATGCTGTCATATGAAAGTGCTAAACACATGGGTTTGAGGCTCCCCTGTGAGCAGTAATGCTGTATTGTCAGCTTAAGCTGAATAAATCTCATAAGGGCCTAGTCTGCGTCTGCCACCATTTCAATAAAATATTCCACATCTGCTCCTCCTCTTGCAGTTCTCTCGGGTGCCTGAGACGTGTTGACATGTGGAAAGTGCACAGACACGGAAACGTACACACATACACACACAACCACACGTGCACACAAACACACGTCTAGTGTTTGTCAGTGATATCCCCGCTGTGCCTGCATGACACCTGAATGTGATGGGTTTACTGTGCATGATACCAAACCTGTGTGTGTGTGTGTGTGTGTGTGTGTGTGTGTGTATGTGATGCAGCTGCTGTGGTTTTTAGCTCAGTTAGCTCTGTGAATATATGCCAATTTGGACACAGGTGCATAAGTGTCCCAGTAGGTTTTGTGAACTGGTCTCTCTCTCTCTCTCTCTCTCTCTCTCTCTCTCTCTCTCTCACAGACACACACTCATGGAATTGTAACCACTTTGATAGCTAATGTGATAGTAACCTCTGCCAAGCTGGTCCACCTGGTGTTATAGGTGCTGTTCTACTGGCTGATTTGCTAATATTACTCTATGAATTAAATTCTTAAATATAACTAAGTCTTAACGCTGCTTTAATAATTGAAAGGAGAAACATTGCTGAGTCCGGAGGGAGAAAAAAAAACTGCTAAAATTTGGTCACCCTGCAAAGGCTCAAATAATAATTTTAAAGTTGAGGGCGTCGAGTCGGATTTTCCAGGAGTATTTCAGACCAATGTCATACGTCTTACTGTATTATCATCACACACACTGCTTCAAAAAGAAGGCTTAGTTTGATGTTGAGGTCTCAAATGCCAAAGGAACAACGTGCTCAATATCAGGCTCATCTGCTTGTGGGAGAAGGAGTCCGAAGCACAACAGATGTTACAAAATGTTTGTGTTTCACACCATTTCCATCAAATCCCCAAAACTTCCATTGGGTAGCTTTAAATAAGATGACATTAAACTGAGAGGCTATTACAGTAGTACCTAAACAGCTCCTCATGGCATGACCTAGATCGCCTGATATCAGGCAAACTAGATCAGTAAGGAGGACCAACACACCTCAGTGATAGATACAACATTTTCTTCTCTGACTCTTATATAAATGCAGAAGTTAAAACCTGGAGTAACCGTGAGATACTGATTCAGTTTTCCTTTTTTAAGAACTACTAAACTTAAAATGGAGACATTTTTTATTGTACTTCACTTAACCATGTAACTGTTATCCACCAGGAGTCCAAGAGTGTATAATATGCCAAAATTGGCGGGTAGGGTCTCGTTAGGGTGTTAAGCTGTACAATGATGTTGAATTATCAGTAGTTTGGAAAAAGTGCGGTGATGCTTCACATGACGCAGAGAAAGCAAAGGCTAGTCTTCAACCTCCCAGCTTGATGGGGGGAAGACCTAGCTAGTGGGGGGAATTGGCTATGACTAATCATTGGGTAAATAGGTAAGAAACAAATGGAAAAAAATAAATGAACAAACACAGTTATATGTCTAAAGCTTTGTGCTCTGGTCAAATTACATGATTTGTTGATGTAAGTGAATAATAGAACACGTGTTTTCTACAGGACACACTTTTAATGCACAATCACTGTTTATTTGCTGAATTTAACATATAGAGGAGTAAAAAACGACCTAAAATGTGGCCTGTGCAAAAATGATCAAAACATGTACTTTGACCAGGGCTCAGGGTGTAGATGTTCATCTGAAAGTAGGCAATGATGCTGAAAATAATGAAACACTCTGCTACTCCACAGGAGGAAATGCACAGCTAACATCACATCACACATTGTGCATGGTATTTGGGGCTGGATTTGTTACACCAATGGGTTAGAGTTCATTCTTTTTTTCTCTCTCTCTGGCGCACAGATCTAATATTTTCTGGTGCTGGATCGGTGCCATCTCTGCCTAAAACTATTGTCTGTATTAAAGTCACTCACTTGTTCAGTAGATCAGTGTAAAAAATGAGAGTAGAAATGGAAGACTGAGAAATGAAAATATCTCACCTCCATAGGATGCTTCATCAATTTTTCCACAATTAAGTTCAATTAATATGAGCGTGGCATGAATGTAGGTATTATTAGCTTAGCGCTAATAGAAAGTGATTAATTTCCACTGGTGCTCATTTCCTTTTCCTGTCACACTCTTATATTTCACTGGGCTCAATTATTCTCTCTCTCTCCAAACTTACACAAACGCCACACAGGCCGCGAGGGTCTCTCTCTCTCTCTTTCTCTCTCTCTCTCTCTCTCTCTCTCTTTCATAACAGAGAAATGTAGTAAGACTAAGATGTACACACACGTGCACACACACATCATATGGAGCAAATGTTGAAAAACTCAAAATATGAAACATACTTTTACGTCAAAATATTGTCCTATTTAGAGGTGTATACAGAATAAAAGTCTCAAATTAACTCCTTTAACCCTGCATCACTACTGGTCGATTATCCCCATAAGGAGAATTCCACTGAATCTTGAAAATTTCTGTGTAATTCAGTTGTTGAGATGTAAACAAAGCCATTTAGATTGGCTTTGTCACATGCAGTCGTTCACTGTAGACAAACTTACTGACTCAGATTTCTTTACAGTTGTGATAATAGAAATCAGGGATTGTAACGCTGAAAAAACAAATGTAGCCAAATCCAAAACTACAGATGAACCAACAAGTACCTTCTAAATTTGTTTATGATAAATATTTAATAATTATAATGGCAAGTAGAGGTAAACCTGAAAGAATAATTCTGCTTTGGGTACTATTTTGTCTTGCACTGTCCTATGTACATCTCTGTCATGCATGTATTTTGAACAAATGCTTAACCTGAGGCAGTTTTTAGAGGTATTATACACTTCAGATGTCTGGTTCTCAAAAACAAATGTTACTATTGGAAAGCCATGTCATCCTTCTGATAAAAGGTCACTGTAAGGCCAGCATCGAAAGCTGTCACAGTAACTCAGCAGAAATGTCATTTTCACCGAAGTCAGGCATTCCCTTACTGGGAATTTACCCACTACACCAGGCCTTACCAATAGACTGGGGCAAAGTGAAAGAACAGAGGAAGAAAGAACAAGAAATAAAAAAGAATGAACTACATAGAGAGGGCAAGAGGGAGAGTGCAAATCTGGTCAGGTTTTTTGCAGATTGTATTAAGGACAGCTCTAAGCATGGGGGTAGGCCCAGCCAGTGTGTACTGAGATTATAATCTGTTTAGCAGCCGAGTGTTCTGTATAATAAACTGTCATAAATGTCAGCCTCTCTCCCCTTCTCTCTCCCCCACCCTTGCAGAGCAGTGAGGAAAGCTCCGTTTGCCTGTGTTGTAATATTCTGCTCCGGGGGCCACCAGCTCCCTGACAGCTTATACTGGGAATTCCTGCCTCAACTACAGTGGTCTTTAAACACATGGAGAGTGTGGTCCACAAGAGACTGGACCTGTGTCTCAATCCAAGCACTATGCACTGTATATTTTTACAGCACTCACAATGTACTTTGTTGTCTAGTGCCTGGATTTTTGTAGGGTAGCAAACTGCAGACTCATAATGTTTTGCCCTAAACGGAAATGCCAAATTACTGTATGATGCTTCACATCGCTTAAAAGGGAATTCCACTTTTTTTCTTCAAAATTTCTGCACCTGTCAGTCATGAAGCAAAATCATTCAAAGTGTTTCAATTTTAAGTGCACTGTTTTAGAGTAACATACAGTGGTGGCAGCAACCAGACAGCAGTAGTGAACAAAAAGCTCCAGCACTGAAAGCAAATACTTGAAATGTGTATAAATGTATTGTCTGTCGTCTGAGACGTTGTTTTATAATAGTTGTGGAAGATTTTTTTCATCTATTCATGGCAGAAAGGTATGTGCACGGCATTCAGGCTAAGTAGTACTCAAAGAAAGCCATTAAATATACAACATTAAATACACAAACTCAGAAGAAAGATGTATGTTTACTGGTCATTTTGGATTCAGTAGACTTACTATATTTGCATTGTAGACATTGTAACCTGAGCCATTGAATTTCTCTGCAATTATTTTACTTCAGACAACTTTGGTTGACTTGACTCTCAGTGATTAAAATATGCAGAAAAATCACAGCCATTTGTTAGAGTTTGTGAATTATGCTGCTCTAGACAAACTTAGAATTGTCCAAAGCTTGTAGTGATTCAGACATCTGAAATACTTTGTCTCTAAAATTCACCTCAAAAAGAACATGAAGTAGTTAGAAATATGTTACCTGATGCACAAGATGCTGTTTAAGGACAACATGTGCTAAAATGCATTTTTCTAAACCACTGGTCACCAACCCACCACCTGCAGAGTTAAGTTCCAGTCTGCATCCAACATGCTGCTCTCACTTTTACCTGACACTAATGCATCAGATCCAGCTAATCATGTACTGAAGATGTTAATGAGCTGGAGCAGTGGTAGATTTCCAGGCCCAGGGTTGGTGACTGCTGTTCTAATCTCATTTATGGCGGAGATGTACATACAGGCATTGTAATGCAAAATGGTACTAGTAATAGTAATATTATGAAGGCAAGTAGGTTCATTGATCGTTTTGGATATTAAATAAACTGGTATCTGTGTTGTAGATGTTGTGATGTCTGGTTCCTGTCACTACCATTGTCAAGAAAATTTCTCTGCAATGAACCATTTCACATCATACCCCTCTGGAAGACTGTGTACATCCCAATGACTGAACAATGCAGAGTGTTTACTTTTTTTCTTTTTAAATCCGTTTAATTCCATTTAATCTCACCTGCATAGAATTCATATTAACATTTGCCTATTTGAAAATAAGGATGCTGTACTTTTTGTTCCTAGTTTGCATCAGCAGTCGCGCTTGATGTGTCAGCTCTTTTAGAAAATGTCTTTCTGTGGCTGCATCTTTAACAGTATGCAAAGATCCATATCTAACTGTTTGCAGTTCTAGTCCATCATCTAGCTATTAACAGACATGTGGCCGGCACAGTAGCTAGTAATACAGCTCAGACTTGCACATGTAATCTTCAGGCTGCGCTTGCACTTGTCAGCTGTGTTCGGCTGCCTTTTTTTAGAACACGGCTCATGAATTGGAAATAATCCTTTAGATAAAAATAATGGCCTTTAATAAGCATTTCAGACTAATAGCTTTCATTCATGGTTTGGTAGACGGGTGTTGTGTTGCATTTGGAAGTGCAGTTGCATTTGTTTTGTATTCGTGTGCGATGATTGTGTTTGTTCTATTTTGATCTTTTTTTTTATGGGATTAGTTGAAATGCTTCACAGCTAATGGCTAATTTAGCCAATAAAGAGTACACCCTCTCTTTGCTGCCAAGAACCAAACATGATGAACATTTTTCAGCGAGCAAAGATTATCAAAAAAAAACAACAAAAAAAAACCCCTACTCTAATCCAAACTAATGAAAGTCTCCTAATGAGCACATCGTTATAAAACTAAAACCACAGGTTTATTTGGGTAGAGTAAATGGTTTTAGAGTTAGTGAAGCGCGTAGAAGAGCTTCGCTCTGTTTCTCTCCACAGAGATAATTTTAAATATAAAAAGTGAGTGATGAGTGATACTGACTGAGACTGGCTTTATCCACGTTTTGCATGAACATTATGTGGAAACGTGTAAGATATGATCAGTTTAATTCTAGTTGATTAGCCTTTGTCTTTGCCAATGTGTTTATTATTGCTACCCTCATGTGTTGTTGAAATTATTATAAAGATGTAATTGTGGGCAATATGATGATTATATTAAATTACTCCACAATTAAATAGAAATTGCTTACGGAATGTTGCAGCAAAATACAATATAAGTATAAGATTTTCACTTAGAAAATCAACAAAATAAGGAATTTCACAGTGTGTGTTCAGACTTTTGCATACAACTGTATTATATAATATATTATCTTGCTAAAACATGCAACACAGCCCCCAGCCCCAGCACCCCCCGCCCATTATTTTTAGGGAGTGGGCTTTATGCATTAATATCAGTGCTATATAGTTTGACATCATGTGTAATACATCAGCTGTTATTCTTTTCAAATATCTTCTTGTTCTTGTAATTAAAGTATTCATATACTTGTACAAGACAAATCAGGCTAGCTAGCATTATTGGTCAAAACCAGATTTCCAACATGCACCATGGCTCTTCCTTTGTGTCCATCTGTAAAGCATTTGAATGTAAAGACTTAACAACTACAGCTTTGCAAGTGTGAAACAGGGCTGTCTTACAAACACATGAAGGCATCATATCATTCTCATCAGTCTGAGATCCAGTTTACATCTGAAATGTAAGTACTTTGAAAGTGTGCTTTAATGCTGCTTTGTAGAGAACTGTGTTGCTTACGTGTGTATGTGCACAGCAGAAAAAAAAAAGTGTTGTGAAAAAAGTGAATTGAGCCAAGACCTCGAAAGAGAGAGAAACAGAGTCTAGCCTTTATCCTATCAAATGCAACTCATCTCTGCTCCTGTCTGCTTGCAGCTTAACGCAGCAGAGATTGCTTTCACCTGCAACCCCTGAGGCACACACACACACACATATGACATACACAACACACAGGCAGAAATAAGACTGGCTGCTGTCTCATGACTTCTCTCTCTCCCTTCTCTATCTCTTTTCCTTCTTTCATTCTGCCTTGGGTCAATACAAGTACAAACAAAAACATTGCCTCACGCAAACACCGGACTGTGCAGAAAATTACAATTACAAGCGCATATATTTGCCGTCACAGCAGCTGTTTTGTGCATGAGAATGTCCATGTTTATGATTGTGTGGGGAAGAACCACAAAAGCAAAAGGGTGGAGAGAGAGAGGGGTTGTATTCTGTTGATCTTCCACAGGGTGGGACCAAAGAAAAAATCCTGATGTCAAAAAGCCAAATCTGTATTTATGGCTCGACAGATATCCTCCAGTTGACAGGCATACAGTCATTATCTGGCTGTCACATGTGGCCCCAGGGTGAGCGCTCAGCGCACCGCAGCCATTCCCAGCTATCACACACAGCCTATTAGCTTACCTGCCTCGCCTCAAAGCCTCAAAGGCCGGCCTCCGTCTCGAGACGCCAGCAGGACAAAACAAGGTGTCATATTCATGAAGCGGTGTGCGGAGTCGCACATTAGGGGATTTTGCAGGTGACAGATATGACACCGGTCCATCAGGCCACGAAACCTAAAGCTTTTGGTGTCACAGCATTGAGTGTAAATGGCCAAGCCATTGTCAGGGGTCAATTAGGAGGAACTGGAGCTTTCGTTGTGCTGAGAATCAAGAAAGGTTAAATACAGAGCAGCTCAACTCCTCAAATCCAAACTAATGAAAGCTCTCAGTGTGTCTATAAACTAAATAACCAGAAGTTTATTTAAGTAGAGTTAGCCGCTTGAACCGTAGACATACTCAGTTCTTAGTCTTAAAGAGCCCAATTCACATAAAATAATTGTTTGGTGTAAACAAGTTGTAAAATGTATTGTTCATTAATGTTTTTTAATGAGGTCACCGAAACCAACACATGTACATGCGTACCGCTCTTCAGCTGCCCCATTACACTAAAGTGATGTAAAGCGTTTCAGCCTAGACTAGAGGCACAATACAGGGCACCAAATGAGAATAGAGTTCATTTACATATAAGAGTTTAAAAGACACAACAATAAAAATGGCCACATTATTTCTAAGTGATAAAATAAGGTGAAGACAATAAAATATAAGCAGAATTTCCAGTAAGTATTCAATAACTATTGTGAATTATTTGATTACTATGAGACTGTTACTTTATATACCAGCCCTCAGGGTTAATGGTTCAGTTTTACTGGATCATGTCTGATAAATGGGGCCTGCTCTTCATTTCCAAGTTGTATTGAAATCATACTGGGTGACACAACATTGTGTATGTGGCACGTGGTGCATATATACCATTCAGATTCTGTCCAGACATTAAGTGTGTCACATTGATGAAGTTGTGTGTTGGGGGATTTCACAAGTGATACATGTATATTAGTCTGTCTAAATTTGCAGAATTATAGTCATGGTCTCATTATGGAAACATAAGAAGGCAGAAAGGGTGTGTTCAGTTCCAACTTCTCCTTTGTAGTTCACTGTATGTTTGGGTGTAGCTGGTTAGTGAGTCCACAAGTGGCACTGATGACTGTTATTCGATTCGTTGACTAATCTGTCTTTTATACAGTCTTCGGGTCTTCTCCATTTGCCACATCATTCAGAGTTCTCCCTGTGCGATCAGTAATTCCTTCTTTAATGGTACAACAAAACAACAGAAGCCATAAAACCTCCTATGCTTCTGTACAGCATTATAGAGACATTTATTCAACAAAGTCAATACTTCGCTGAATAATCTTTGCAGCACTATTTTGTGGTCTGTTTTCATCATGACCAGCAGAGGAGCTAAACCTATGAACGACATGCCTGGACTGTGGGCATATATATATATATATATATATATATATAAATATAGGTGCTAGACTGCCCACAGTATATGTATATACTGTATATATGTATATATGTGTGTATATATATATATATATATATACTGTATATATATATGTATATATATATATATATATATATATATATATATATATATATATATATTAGACTTTCGAACTTTATGCTGGTAACAATCTGCATAGTCATTTTGCAACTAAGATTGGAGAACACAATGTCCATTATATTCATAATTAATATTAAAATTTAACCAACTTCCATTGTGCACCAGTCCGCTTCAGGCGAGCCTGAGCCCAAAGAAGTTGACCATGTTTCTGGAACTCTGTGCCAACTTTTTGGGAACATGAAAATAATTAATCAATGGCGTTAATGAAGTAAAACTTTAAGTGTGTCATCTTTGTCCTGTTTTTGTTTATATAAAGATCAAGGCGGATTCACAAATCACAGCTTTCTGTTTTTATATGAGTTTTCACATAGTGTCCCAACATTTTTGGAAATGAGGTTGGTATCACACACTGTTTCTCATGCACCTGAAATTCAGTTTTT